>NC_045968.1:37370615-37549606 GCF_010909765.2 Amblyraja radiata
CCCCCCCCCCCCCCCCCCCCCCCCCCCCTTGGGAGCATTGTTTTGTTTTTGCCTTGCGCATATATATATATTTATAGATATCTATGTAAGTATGGTATGATATGGTATGTATGGTATGATATATTTCTACCACATCATATATATATATACATAGAAGTGAGGGCAAGAGTTAAGATTTGTCATATGTCCTGAAACAGAACAGACCTGGGTGTCATGGTACACCAGTCATTGAAAGTGGGCATGCAGGTGCAGCAGGCAGTGAAGAAAGCGAATGGTATGTTAGCTTTCATAGCAAAAGGATTTGAGTATAGGAGCAGGGAGGTTCTACTGCAGTTGTACAGGGTCTTGGTGAGACCACACCTGGAGTATTGCGTACAGTTTTGGTCTCCAAATCTGAGGAAGGACATTATTGCCATAGAGGGAGTGCAGAGAAGGTTCACCAGACTGATTCCTGGGATGTCAGGACTGTCTTATGAAGAAAGGCTGGATAGTCTTGGTTTATACTCTCTAGAATTTAGGAGATTGAGAGGGGATCTTATAGAAACTTACAAAATTCTTAAGGGGTTGGACAGGCTAGATGCAGGAAGATTGCTCCCGATGTTGGGGAAGTCCAGGACAAGGGGTCACAGCTTAAGGATAAGGGGGAAATCCTTTAAAACCGAGATGAGAAGAACTTTTTTCACACAGAGAGTGGTGAATCTCTGGAACTCCCTGCCACAGAGGGTAGTCGAGGCCAGTTCATTGGCTATATTTAAGAGGGAGTTAGATGTGGCCCTTGTGGCTAAGGGGATCAGAGGGTATGGAGAGAAGGCAGGTACGGGATACTGAGTTGGATGATCAGCCATGATCATATTGAATGGCGGTGCAGGCTCGAAGGGCCGAATGGCCTACTCCTGCACCTAATTTCTATGTTTCTATGTTTCTATGTAATATCCTAGATGGTTAGCATTGACCTTCCGAGGGGAACTCATTATCTAAATTTTCAGTCCACCTCATCATTTTATGTACCAGCACCTTACGTTCCCATGATACTTTTAGCCACTAAATCGGCATTACGATTTCTAATGTCTACTGGGGTCTGTACTTTAGTATGGGCACCACATTTTGTTAGAGAGATTTGTCTGGGTAGCATTAAGACACTCAATAAATTTGTCACCACTTGTTTGTATAATATTTGGGTTCCTGCAGAAGTTAGGAATCCCCTATTTTTCCATAATTGCCCAAAATCATGCACCACCCCAAATGCATATCGAGAATCAGTGTAAATATTTACTTTTAGATCTTCCCCAATAATACAAGCCCAAATTAAAGCAAATAATTCAGCTTGTTGTGCAGAATAGGGTGATTCAAAAGCAGCTGCTTCTACAATCTCCGTCTTTTGATTAATAATTGCTTACCCAGACAACCTCTCACCCCGTGGTCCAATGGATGCACTACCGTCCACATATAATGTGATGTCAGGGTATTCCATGGGTACATCCCTCAAGTCCTCCCTCACTGATGTTTTTTCCTCGATAACAAATAAACAATCGTGTCCTGCTTCTGCTTGCTCTTCTAAAAAGTGACATGGGTGAAATATGGGTGTGGCTAAGGGGATCAGAGGGTATGGAGAGAAGGCAGGTACGGGATACTGAGTTGGATGATCAGCCATGATCATATTGAATGGCGGTGCAGACTCGAAGGGCCGAATGGCCTACTCCTGCACCTAATTTCTATGTTTCTATGTTTCTATTTATACTTGCAGCAGCACAACAGATATGCAAATATGTAAACATCATAATAATTAACAGAAAAGTTGTGTACACGTTGTCGTTGTTTATTATGGCGTTTACAGAGGACAATATTTGCATATCTGTTGTGCTGCTGCAAGTAAGAATATCGATGTTCTGTTTCGGGACATCTGACAACTCTTAACTCTTGACTCTTGATCTCACTTCCATTCTACAACTTAGGTCTTTGGGCCATGCCTAGACGCAAGTTGCAATGTGGTCTGAGCAGAGTAGTCATGATGAAACACAAATTGGACTGGGTTATAGATGACCAAGTCACCTGTCGAGCGGCACAGTGGTGCAGCGGTAGAGTTGCTGTCTTAGGGCGCCAGAGACCCACATGGGTGCTGTCTGTGCAGAGTTTGCATGTTCTCCCTGTGACTGTGTGGTTTTCTCTGGGTACTCCAGTTTCCACCCACATTCTAAAGACATGCAGTTTAGTAGGTTAAGTGGCTTCGGTAAAATTGTAAACTCTCCCTAGTGTGCAGGATAGTGCTAGTGTATGGGGTGGTAGCTGGTCGGCGTGGATTCAGTGGGTTGTGGCCTGTCTCCACCCAGAATCTCCAGTCTAAAGTCTAAAGTGTTTCTCTGCATCATAGCGCATGCCATCTTCCACTCCTCTGTATTTGATTACATGGTGTTGCAGCCTGATGATTATGTATGTTGCAGTGACTGTGGGTGGTGTGGCTTTCTGTGGAAGGCAACTAACATGGTTGCATGCACTGAATCCAAATACCTCAGCAGTGACATCTGAGGACGTTGCTATATAAAGTTGGGGAACTTAATTTCTCAACACACATTAAGCCCAAGGAACTCTTAAGAGTTATTTCACATGTACATTTCTAACTCTATTGATTGGTTAAAAAAATAGCACATTGTATTTAATCAGATAAGGAGACTAATGTCTTTTTTTTTTAGTGTATTCTTGCAGAATTTAATCATAGAGTCATGCAGCACGGAACCAGGTCATTCGGCACAACCCCTCCATGTTTTTCAAGCTAGCCCCATTTACACATGTTTGGCCCACATGCCTCTAAACTTTTCCTATTCATGTATCTGTCCAAATGTCTATTAAATGTTGTTTTCTCTTTAGAGATACAGCATGGAAACAGGCCCTTCAGCCCACGTCGACCAGCAATCACCCTGTACGCTTGCACAATCCTACACAGATGGCCCAATTTACAATTTACAGATGCCTTTGGAGTGTGGGAAGAAAACGGAGCATTTGGAGCAAGTCCACACAGTCACAGGTACAAACACCCCACAGACAGCACCCATAGTCAGGATCGAACGCAGGTCTCTGGCGCTATGAGGCAGCAACTCGACCACAGTGCCACTGTGCCGCAATAAATTGTTTATTTGGGTTTTTTAAAAAAAAAAAATATTTTTATTAGAAGCAATTGTACAAAAAGAAAATGATCGACATAACAGCTATACAATTTTCGTACAGCTTCAGTTTTAACATTTTATGAACTAATAACTAGATCGGAAAAAAAGAAAAAGGAAAAAAGGGAAAGAAAGAAGAAAAGAAAAAGAAAAGAAAAAATGTCAAGAAAACCACGAAAAAGTAAAAAGGAAAACCCCAGAACTAAGGAAGGTGTGAAAGAAGCGGATATATCCCACTACCTTTCCATACGCCTGCTCACCCGACCCTAGCATCGGTTTTGAGTTTGTGTTCAACCATTATGTTGTTGAAGAAATTCAATAAAAGTTGACCATATTTTTGAAAATTGATCTGGTTTGTCAGTCAAGACAAGCCTTATTTTTTCTCGATCTAGTGTCTCGTGTTTCTGTGATCCACATCTTCACTGTGGGGACTGTTATCTTTTTCCAGAATTTAAGTATAAGTTCTTTCGCAGTTATAAAACCATAGTCAAGGAAGCGTCTTTGAAATATCGTTAGATTAGGGCAGCCCTCTGACATTCCCAATATTATTAGTTTTGGATCTGGCTCCAATTGAGTTTTAAGTGTTTTAGAAATAATATTGAATATTTCCATCCAGAAGTTTTGTATTTTTATACAGGATACAAAAGTGTGAGTTAGGGTGGCTTCTTGAAAGTGACATTTATCACAAAGAGGAGAGACAGTTGGGAAGATCTTGTTCAATTTGGTCTTTAAACAGTATCACCTATCTAATACTTTAAATTGTATCAGGCAATGCCTGGCATTTAAAGAACAGTAGTGTATGTATTGTAGGCTTTCCTCCCATATATCTTTCGAAATGGGTAAACCCAACTCGTCCTCCCATGCTCGCCTATAAATCTCAAAGGGTGGTGTGTCAATATTTAAATGGGTGTTATAAATGTAAGATATCAACTTACATGTATCGGCATGTCTATTCAAACAATCGTCTAATATATCTGGACCCATTAGAGGACAGTCTTGTGTATATGTTTTCACGTAATCTCGGAATTGGAGATATCTAAAAAAATTATTGGCATTCAAGTCATATTTCTCCTGCAGTTCTTTAAAAGAGGAGAGAGTCCCCTTCTGATAGAGGTCCCCTAGAGTATTGATTCCCAGGTTCTTCCATTTAACAAACACCACATCTAAAATAGACGGCTTAAACAAGGGATTATTTGCAACAGGAAGAAGGAGAGATATATTTCTCAATTTACAACTGAGTTTCGGCTGTTTCCAGATGCGGATAGTACTATGTATTATTGGATTTTGCTCATACGTTGACATTCAGATGTATTGGAGATAGGAGGATCGAGCCTATACAAAAAGGCAAACAATCTTCCCTCTCCATTTTTAACCAATTTACATGTTGACATGTATCGCCCAACCAGAATGTTATATTTTTAATATTAATTGCCCAGTAGTAAAAAAGAAAGTTAGGTAGAGCCTCCATTTTCTTTGGATTTGCACAAATGTCTTTTATGTATTCGGTGGGTTTTGTCCCAAATAAAGTTAGTGACAATAGAGTCAATTAAAAAAAAAAGCTTTTAGGAAGATATATCGGTATTGATTGGAATAAGTATAAAAATTGCGGAAGGAAGATCATCTTTACGGCATTTAATCTACCAAGAAGGGAGATAGGAAGTGTTTTCCAAAATTGGATGTAGGCATACAATTTAGTGATTAATGGTGGAAAGTTTATTTTAAACAGAGAGGAATACTTTCTAGTCACGTAAATTCCAAGATATCTAAACATTTCAGCAACAATTCTGAAGGGAAATTGTTGTCTTGTTCTTTTATTGGGTCTTGTTCTTTTATTGACATGATTTCACTTTTATTCCAATTAATTCTGTATCCAGAAAAAGAACCAAATTGTTCTATAATGTTTAAAGCATTTGCAATACTAACTTGGGGATTAATAATGTATAAAAGTACATCATCTGCATATAGCAACATTTTATTAGACGTATATTTGGTATTATATCCATAAATGCCTGAATGAGACCTGATACTCTCGGCAAGAGGTTCTATGGCTAAAGCAAATAACATCGGGGAGAGAGCACATCCTTGTCTGTTACCCCCTAGATAAATAAAATTTAGGTGAAAGCATTTGATTTGTCAATATTCTAGCTGTCGGATTAGTGTATAAAAGCTTCACCCATAAAGTAAAGTTTTCTCTCAATTGGAATTTTTCCAACACTGTAAAAAGATAAGACCATTCCACTTGGTCGAAAGCCTTTTCTGCATCTAGAGAAATAATTGTTAGATCTTCGTTTGGCATTCTCTGCGAATATATTATGTTAAACAAACGTCTCAAATTATAAAACGAGTGTTTTATAAACAAATTATAACTAGGTATAAACCCAGTTTGATCTGGATGTATTAATTTACCGATAACTAGGCTTAATCAACGAGCCAAAGTCTTTGCTAGTTCTGATCTGTATTTAAAGGGGCTATTGTCCTATAGGATCCAGGCTCCTCGAGATTTTTATATATTTTTGGAATTAATGTAATAGTTGATTCAACAAGAGTTTGTGGTAAATTCTATTCTTTAAATGCTTGAATGTAAAGGGCTTGTAAGCGTGGAGAGATTAAATCATTAATTTTTAAATAAAATTCGTTATTAAGCCCATCCGGGCCAGGAGTATTTCCACTTTTCAATGATTTAATAGTCTCTACAATGTCTTTTGTTGTTATTTCTGCGCCTAATTCATCCCGTCCCCCCTCATTAAGAGATGGGAGATTGTAATTCTCAAGAAAGCTTTTCATCTTTGGAGAATCGACTTTTGTTTTTGATGAATATAGTGTTTGGTAGAATTGTAAGAATCTTTCATTGATATCTTTAAGCAGTGTAAGGAAATCTCCTTTTTCTGATCTAATTTTGTGTATAGTACGATCATTCTCTAATTTGCGAAGTTGGCGTGCTAGTAGTTTATGCGGTTTATCACCAAATTCAAAAACATTTTGTTTAGTATATTGAAATACCCTAATAATTCTTGCTGAGAGAATCTGGTTTAATTTGAATTTACGTGCAGTTATCTTATTGTGTTTACAGTGGATGGATCAGCCACATTTTCTAGGTCTAACTGTTTTACCTGTTTTTCTAATTCCAGTTGTTCAGTCTTATTTTTCTTGTTTTGAAAAGCTTGGTATGCGATAATACAGCCTCTAACATAGGCTTTAAAAGTTTCCCACAGCAAGGATGGAGAAATACTGAGGGTGTCGTTTGTCTCAAAAATATTTTCATCTGTAGCTTCAGATAGTCACAACAGTTTACCTCAGCTAGTATTTATGAATTAAATCTCCAAAACGGCTGTTTGTTATTCATTCCTTCCAAAAAAGTAAGGGGACAATGATCCAAAATAATAATGTTGTGATATTTTGGATTGTAGGTATAAAGCGTCAACCAAGAAATAGTCAATTTGTGTATAAACTTTATGAACACCTGAATAGAAAGAGTATCCTCTTCCAGAAGAATTGGCACTCCTCCATACGTCTCTTATGTTTGTATTGTTTATATAGGTGTTTAAAAGGTCACTCGATTTCGATGTACTTTTCCTTTGAAGTGAAGATTTATCCAAGTATTGATCTAATACACAATTTAAATCTCCCTTAATTATCAGATTATGCTGACCAGAGTCTGGAATTCTATTAAATATTTTATTAAATAATTGGGGATTGTCGAAGTTAGGAGCATAAATATTCACCAAGGTCAATGGAGTTGAATACAATTCACCTGATATTATAATGTACCTGCCTTCCTTATCAGCTATAGTGGATTTATGTTTGAATGGCATACCTTTACGAATTAGAATTGCTGTTCCTCTTGTTTTGGAAGAAAACGTAGAGTGATATAATTGTTCAATCCACCTACCCTTCAGCCTATTGTGAGCTCCATTTTTGAGATGCGTCTCCTGAAGAAATATTATCAGTATTAATAGATTTTAAATGTGCTAATATTTTACCCCTTTTAATTGGCAATACATTGTTATAATACCTGCCTCATCTACTTCCTCTGGCAGTTTGTTCCATATACCCACCACCCTCTGTTTAAAAATGTAAGTGTAATTTATGTTTCTGCATATCATCTGAATCTATATGCCTGTGATGCTGCTGTGATTTTCATTGTACCTGTACATCACCCTAGCTGTACACATGATAATAAACTCAACTAAACTAGTCTGCTTCAATAATAGTACACCAATGTCTGTGCACCACTCTTCTATGCTCTAGGTTCTACTTTTCTCTTTTCCATTAAGTCGTCACCGTGGCACAGTGGTAGAGTTGCTGCCTAAGGTGCCAGCGATCCAGGTTCAACCCTGACTACAGGTGCTGTGTGTACAGAGTTAGTACGTTCTCCCTGGGACCGCATGGGTTTTTTTCCAGGAGCTTCAGTCTCCTCCCACACTCCATAGACCTACAGGTTGGTAGGTTAATTGCCTTCTGTAAAAATTGTAAATTGTCCCTGGTGTGTAGGATAGTGCTTGTGTACGGGGTGATCGCTGGTCGGCACGGACATAGTAAGCCGAAGGGCCTGTTTCCTCTCAAGTCTAACGTTTACAGGAATCAGATTCTGCTTCTGTTTAAATGATGATACAATGACTGTTTCAAAAGTAACTCATTGGTTGCGGAATATAGGGTGGGCTATTCCAAATATATGAACGATTCTCATTTCCTCAAACCAGACTAAGATTGAAAGCATGCAGCATTAGTCAGTGGCACCATTGCACACTGCCCTTAGGCCAATGTGATAAGATTTTGCCTACTGTTGTTAAAGGTTGCTGAAACAGAGGGATTAAAGCGTTATCCTTTAAAAATAATTTTACTGAGTGAAGTTTGCGGGATGGCACAGTGGCACAGCAGTAGAGTTGCTTCCTTACAGCGCCAGAGGCCTGGGCTCGATTCTGTCCATGGGTGTTGTCTGTCCGGAGTTAGTATGTTCTCCCTGTGACCACATGCGTTTTCTCCAGGTGCTCCGGTTTCCTCCCACACTCCAAAGATGTGCGTGTTTGTAGCTTTTGTAAAATTGTAAATTGTCCCTAGTGTGTAGGATAGTGCTAGTGTATGGGAATATCACTGGTCGGCAGACTCAGTGGGCTGAATGACCTGTTTTCGCACTGTTTCTCTGAAGTATAAAGACTAGAGTCCAAATTTTGATCATCGAGTGCAGAATTCATTTATTTCCCCTCCTTTTAAAAAAATGAATATAGGGTAGTCTTCTTCTTTTGTGTCCATCTTCCATGTTTAAAATGTTGGCATCACTGTCATCGTCCGTCCTGAAAAGGACGCAAGCTTCCGGTGACAATCAGTGGGAACCAACACTTGTTGGTTATGTGAGGCATAGATAGGGTGGACAGTCAGAATTTTCATTTCCCAGGGTGGAAATGTTAAAGACCAGAGGTCATCGTTTTAAGGTGAAAGAGGGAAAGGAGATGTGCAGAGCTCGTTTTTTACACAGAGGGTGGTGGGTGCCTAGAATGCGCTGCCAGGGGTAGGGGCAAATATGATAGTGGTGTTTAAGAGGCTTTTAGATGGGCAAATGGATATGCAGGCATTGGAGGATTATGGTTCATGTGTAGGAGATGAGATTAATTTAACTTGGTATCATGATTGTCACATATATTATGGGCCGAAGGACCTGTTCCTGTGCTGTACTGCACTATGTGTAGGAAGGAACAGCAGAAGCTAGTTTACACTGAAGATAGGCACGAAATGCCGGAGTAACTCAGTGGGTCAAGCAGCATCTCTGCAGAAAAGGAATAGGTGATGTTACGATCCAAAACATCACCTATTCCTTTTCTCCAGAAATTCCGCCCGGCCTGCTAAGTTACTCCATCATTTTGTGTCTATCTTCTGCAATGTTCTATGTTCAATCATATTACATGGATAGGATGTTTAGAGGGATATGGGCAAAACACAGGCAGGTGGGACAAATGTAGATGGGACATGTTGGCCGGTGTGGGAAAGTTTGGCCGAAGGAACTGTTTCTACTGTATGACTCTATGACTATGACTCTATATCAAAGAATATATTATTCTGAGGTCATTGTGTTACTCTAAAAGGTTGCAGATTCTTCATGAAGAAATCTAAACTAAGCAGCATAATATTTGAACAAGGGATCGTATATTTAGTGTGTAAATGTTTGTTTAGTGTAAAATACTCAACGACTGTACAAATACTGATATATTTTGTGTTGAACTATTTCTTTTCTCATAGGGTTGTCAATCTATAGATTCATATATATCATGACTGTAGATTACCCATCACACCGACCTGCACCCATGCAGATGCTGCCTGAGTTCCTCCTGCATAGAGTCATCTGGTCATCGAGCCATACATTGAAACAGGCCCTTTGGCCCAACTTGCCCACACCGGCCAATGTGTACCATCTACACAAGTCCCACCTGCCTGTGTTTGTCCCATATCCCTCTAAACCTGTCCTATCCATGTTTCTGTCTAATTACTTCTTAAATGTTGTGATAGTTCTTGCTTCAACTACCTCCTCCGGCAGCTGTTTCCATACACCCACCACTACCATTACCCCTCAGATTCCTATAAAATATTTCCACCTTCACTTTAAACCTATGTTCTCTGGTTCTCTATTCCCCTACAGTCGGCAAGAGTAGAGGAATACACTACGTCTACCCGATCTATTCCTCTAATGATTTTATACACGTTTGTAAGATCACCCTTTATTCTCCTGTACTCCAGGGAATAGAGTTCCAGCCTGCTCAACCTCTCCCTATAACTCAGGCCCTCGAGTCCTGATAACATCCTAGTAAATCTTTCCTGCACACATTCCAACTTAATAACATCTTTCCACAGTACTCTAAATACTCTAACAAACAGTTTGCTTTTTGCACCGGATACCATTATCTACAATCTCATGACTTTATAGAATGATATCTCCTAGAGTGCAATGGAGACCAAATTGTTGACGATATTCAAGGCTGAATTTCTGATAACATTTTATCAGGATGCATCACAGCTCTATCCAATTCTGCAGGAAATTGTAGCGAGTTGTTGACGCAGCCCAGACCATCACACAAACCAACCTCCCTTCTATTGACTCCATTTATACCTCACGCTGCCTTGGCAAGGCCAGCAGCATAATCAAGGATGAATTGCATCCTGGCCACTACCTCTTCTCCCCTCTCCCATCAGGCAAAAGGTATAGAAGTGTGAAAAAGCACACAACCAGATTTGGGGACAGTTTCTTCCCAGCTGTTATCAGGCAACTGAATCATCCTTCCACAACTAGAGAGCAGTACTGAACCACTATCTTTGATGATCCTCGGACTATCCTTGATCGGATTTTGCTTGCTATACCTTGCACTAAACGTATTCCCTTATCATGTATCTATACATTGTAAATAGATCGATTGTAATCATGTATTGTCTTTCTGCTGACTCAATAGCACCAAACAAAAGCTTTTCACTGTACCTCGGTACACGTGACAATAAACTAAACTATGGCTACAATGCTTATTCTACAAGGGAGGAAGACTATTATCTTAAACAGTCAGAGAGCTATTGTCAGAGAGAGAGAGATACAACACGGATTCACGCCCTGCTGGGGTTCAGCACTTTGTGTTCTACACATGATTCCAGCATCTTCAGTTCCTTGTATCTTCAATAGGCTATCCTTGTGCTAACATAATTTTCCTTTTGGGAAGCTAAATTATGGCCAAGATCTTTGGGAAGATGCTGTAAACATTTTAATTAATGACTTTCTAAGAGGACTAATTTTCAAAGGAGCACCATAATTTCATTACAAACAAGGAACTGCAGATGCTGGTTAATACACACAAGGACATAGTGCTGGAGTAACTCAGCAGGTCAGACAGCATCTCTGGAGAACATGGATAGGCGATGTTTCGTGTCGAGACCATTATTCGCACCCTAATTTTTCCAGTTCCTTTTGCTTTGCAAAAACTCCCAAAGCAATTCTGAGGAGCAAGAACAAATGAAATCGAACACAAAGTTATATGTCAGGGTATAGATCAACTGATTTGTCAAAGATGTAAGCTTTGAGAGACATCGTCAAAGATGAAAGAGATGCATCAAGATTCAAGGAGATAATCCAGAGCTTGGGGCCATTATTGCTTGAAGATCGAACATAAGAACATAAAATCTAAAACAGTACTGCACAGGAACAAAGCCTTTGGTCCACAATATCTGTGCTGAACATGATGCCAAGATAAACTAATCTCAGCTGCAAACATGATCTTTCACACTTAACTCTTTCTCCGTCGCTCAGAAGGATTGGCAAGCCAATGAGATGAAATCTTCAACTCACAAGCTATTCCCTGGCAAAGCAGTACAATTACAGTAATGGGAATATATTGAATTCTTGAGAACGTCCTTAATAGATGGTGTTCTTACCTTGCTGGAAGCTCTCAGTATCATGCATCTCCCACTGTTCTACAATGCCGCAATACTCCTGCATGTTTACTGTCTGACTGATTCTGAGCTTTAAACAGTGATAAAGCGCAAATGTTGAGCAAAACAGGAAGCTTGGACATTGGGGAATAAATATAATTAAATAACCCCTGTTGTTGTGAAGAAGTGCGACACAATGATGCAGCTAGTAGTGCTGATTCCTCACAGCACCAGAGACCTGGGTTCGATCTCTGTGTGGAGTTTGCATTTTCTCCCTGTGACTGCGTGGGTTTCCTCTGGGTGCTCCGGTTTCCTCCCACATCTCAAAGACCTGCGGGTTTGTAGGTCAATAGGCCCACTGTAAATGGGTAGAGAGTGGATGTTTAGTTTATTTATTGTCTCCTGTACCAAGATACAGCGAAAACATTTTTGTTACATCCAATCGAGTCAGTGGAAAGATGATACATGATTACAATCAAGCCGTCCATAGCGGGCAGATACAGGTTAAAGGGAATAACATGTAGTAAGGAATGCTGCTGTTGAAGTAAAGATTTAAAAGCCAACAGTTTTAAACCTGGGTTTTAGGATGGACAGTGATTTTAAATTAGATCAAATAGGCGCGGTGGTAAAGTCCAGCTTCTTTCACTTAAGGCAGCTGGCAAAGGTGAAGCCCATTCTTGGGCGGCAGCATTTTGAAACAGTAATCCATGCCTTTATTACATCTAGGCTGGATTACTGTAACACACTCTATTTTGGAGTTGCTCGATCTTCACTGGCTCGTCTCCAGTTGGTTCAAAATGCTGCTGCTCGCCTTTTAACTGGAACTCGAAAGAGGGAGCACATAACGCCAATTCTGGCCTCCCTCCACTGGCTCCCGGTGTACCTTCGAGTTCATTTTAAAATTCTTTTATTTGTTTTTAAATCTTTAAATGGGCTCGCCCCGCCTTACCTCTCTGAGCTGCTTCATCCATACGCTCCTGCCTGGTGCCTCAGGTCAGCTGCTCGTGGAGGTACCGAGGTCTAAGCGGAAGCTCAGAGGGGATAGTGCCTTCTCTGTTGCTGCTCCGGCACTCTGGAACACTCTGCCGTTGCACATCAGACAGGCCCCCTCACTGTCCATCTTCAAAACCAGTATTAAAACACATTTATATTCCTTGGCTTTTGACCCTGCTTGAGACTTTGCTCCTGTTTTAGTGCTTTTAATGTTTTTAATTTTATTGTTTTTATTCTTTCTTTTAATGTTTTTATTGTCGTGTAATAATTTCTTGTCCATGACTAGTCATGTACAGCACTTTGTGGCAACAGTGGTTGTTTTTAAAGTGCTCTATAAATAAAGTTATTATTATTATTATTATTATTATTATTATTAAAAGAGTGGTGTGATTGTAATGAATGATAACAGATTCACTTCTGGGACCAGCACACAGAGAGTCGCCAAGCTTGGGCGCCGTCATGTCAGAACCGAATATGGGATAACATAGAACTAGTGTGAATGGTTGTTTCATGGTCGGTGTGGACTCGATGGGCCGAAAGGTCGTCAAGCAGAGCAATTCCATCTGTCCTCTTTGTCTTTTCAAAACCCCCTCCCTTCCCCGTCCGATAACTCAGTCTCTTTCGTGCCAATCCAAACACCTTTTGAAAACTCTGATCAATGTTGCTGCAAACACAACTTTATTGTGCCTGTATCGCACTGTATTTGTGCCCATGACAAAATGACAAATCGTTTGATTTGAAGCTACGCTCATCCAGGCAAGTGCGCTTGAACGTTACCATTGGTGGTTCAATGGAGCTTTCATCGTCACATATGCAAAGTGCAGGGAAATTATTTTCTTGCAAACTGTCCAGTGGAGCATTGCCAAGCCCAAGCACATCCCCGATTAGCAAGTGAACAGAAACCGTCCATTGATCCCGCATAGTTCATAAGCTCATGTTATAGGAGCAGAATTAGGCCATTTAGCTCATCGTCTATTCCGCCATTCAATCATGGCTGATCTATCTTTCCCTCTCAACCCCATTCTCCTGCCTTCTCCCCATAACCACTGACACCCTTACTAATCAAGAATCTGTCACTCTGCCTTAAAAATATACATTGACTTGTCCTCCACAGCCATCTGTGTCAATGAATTCCACAGATTCACCACCCACTGGCTAAATAAATTCCTCCGCATCTCCTTTCTAAAGGTTCATCCTTTTATTCTGAGGCTATGCCCTCTGGTCCGAGACTCTCTCACTAGTGGAATCATCCTCTCCACATCCACTATCCAGGCCTTTCACAATTCGGTAAGTTTCAATGAGGGTGCCCCTCATCCTTCTAAACTCCAGCCAGTCCAAGCCCATTGCGGTCAAATGCTCATCAAGTGACTCACAAAACGCAAGCAAGAGACTTACAAAAAACGAACTAAACTATGAACAATGGACTGTTTTTGCTTGCACTAAGAACTAAGAGTTTTATTGCTGTATAATTGTGGTTATTAATTTATTGATTTTGTTGTGTTTATTATGTGATATCATTGTGTATTGTGTTTATAGGCCTGTTATGCTGCAGCAAGTAAAACATGAATTGTTCTGTAATCGGAACATATTACAAACATTCTTTAGTTTAGTTTAGTTACGATAAGTTTCGTTTAGCTTATTTTGTTTAGCTTATTTAATTTAGTTTAGTTTATTGTCACATGCACCAAGGTACAGTGAAATGCTTTTATTGCGAGCTAACCAGACGATACATGATTACGATCAAGCCGTCCACAGTGTACAGATACAGGTTAATGGGAATAACATTTAGTGCAAGGTCAAGTCCAGTAAAGTCCGATTAAAGATGGTTCAAGTATCTCCAATGATGTGGATGGTAGCTCAGGACTGCTCTCTAGTTGTTGGTGATAGGATGGTTCAGTTGCCTGATAACAGCTGGGAAGAAACTGTCCCTGAATCTGGAGGTGTGCGTTTTCACACTTTTATACCGCTTGTCTGATGGGAGAGTGGAGAAGTGGGAGTGACTGGGATTTGGGACTGGACCTTGGCACGTCCAAGAGTCCTCGACTGGTCTTGACTCTTGACTGTGTGGGAAATATATTGGGATTGGTGGTTGATGTTCAGTATGGACCCAACGGGCTGAAGGGCCTTCTTTCCTGCTGTATGATTCTGTAATTCTGCAAATTTAGTGGCAAAATATTCAGAGGGCAGTGTTTTCAGAAATCCTACAATAACTTGGTTTTGTAGTTTTTATAAAGATCCTGGTGGGTATCTGTCCAATTATCCAGTAGCATTTGTATTCTGGATCATTTGGGTGGCACAATAAATTAACTGTGCCGCTCCAAACCTTTGCTGATAAATGGATTCTGTGTTCTCACTGTTTAACATTCTGCTGGTGAAACAACACTTTCTGCAGCAGTTAATTCACCAGGAAAATCCAAGACAACGCAAGTGCTTTAGCATTGAACATCGTGAAGACGGGCAGAAGCCTGGGCTGATGAACCCACATGAAGCACCCACTGTTGTCCAATATAACGGGTAATTCAGGACGTTAAGGGTAGATAGGGAATAAGTGAGAGGGCAGGAAATTGGATCTGGGTTGGAAGATCAGCTGCGATATCGAACCACGGAGCAGGGTTGGCACAGTGGCACAGGGGTAAAGTTGCTTCCTTATAGCGCAGAGACCCCGGTTCAATCCTGCTGGCCATACGTAGCTTGTATGTTCTCCCCGTGACCCGCATGGGTTTTCTCCGGGTAACAGTCGATAGCGCAGTCAAATGGTGCGCAGACAACAACCTACAGCTTAATACTTCAAAAACCTTAGAAATCATCATAGATTTCAGACGCAATCAAAACCACAAACCCCCGGTCCATGTCAACTCTCACCCCATAACCTCCACGAACTCATTTAAGTTTCTAGGCACCTATATCTCCAATAATCTAAAATGGCACATCAATGCAGACCACGTCATCAAGAAAGGTCAACAACGCCTATATTTCCTCAGACAGCTCAAAAAGTTCAGAGTCGATAAAGACCTCCTGGTCCGTTTCTATCAATCAATCATTGAAAGCATCATCACCTCCTCAATCACAGTCTGGTACGGTAACACCGATAGTCACTCACTACACAGAATACAACGCATTGTCTCCAAGGCCTCCAGGATCATCAACTCCCCCCTCCCCTCAATCCATTCCAGTTATCTCCAACGTACCTCACAACGGGCAAAAAAGATCATCTCGGACCACTCCCATCCAGCAAATCACCTTTTTCAGTCTCTCCCTTCGGGGAGGCGCCTCAGGTCACTTGCTACTAAAACCACCCGCTTTAAAAACAGTTTCTTCCCCTCAGCAATAAGAACTCTCAATTCCGTCCAATAATCAGACAATAATATGACTTTTGATGTATACAGTGTCTTGTCTATGGTCTTTGTTTGTTCTTTTGCACTATGTATTGTTGGTGAGATTTGTGATGTGGTATGGATGCCCTTTATTACGGTGATCTGTGTTATTAGTAGTATGTAACAAAAGCAGTGTACCATCATGTACCGAACCCAAATACCACCAACCCTGGTTGCGTGGCAATTAAAGATTCTATTCTATTCTATTCTATTCTCTGGGTGCTCCGTTTCCTCCCATACTCCAAAGACGTGCAGGTTGTAGGTTAATTGGCTTCTGAAAATTTATAAAATTGTCCCTAGAGTGTGTAGGATAATGTTAGTGTGTGGGGATCGCTAGTCGGCATGGACTCGGTGGGCTGAAGGGCATGTTCTCATGCAGTATCTCTAAATTAAACTAAACTAAACTAAACTAAAAATAGTTGACGGGTTTGTTTCCATCTGACTTAGAAGCAGCTTCTTGTCCTCTATCATCAGACTTATGAATGGTCCTTCCAAGGTACAGTCAATAGACAATAGGTGCAGGAGTAGGCTATTCGGCCCTTCGAGCCATTTCTCCAACCTACCTCAATGCGGACATTGGGCTTTTTTTCCAGAACCATTCCTCTATAATACTGAGAAACTATATTCTACACTGTGGTGTCTTCCTCTTCGCTCCACCTATTGTACTTTGGCTGTATTCATGTATAGCATTACCTGATCAGTTTGGATCACATGCAAGCATGCCGGTACACAAGACAATAATTAACCAAGACCTAACCTAAACATAATCCTGCTACACCTTTAGAGATAAAAGTATTAAACCAGAATGATGTTAGAAATCAATTATAGTCATACAATGGAAACAGGCCCTTCAGCCCCTCGTCCTTGCCCACTACGATGACCCATTTAAGCAAATCCCATTTGCCTGAATTTTATCCATGTTCCTCGAAACATTTCCTATCCATGTACCCGTCCAAGTATCTTTAAAATGTTGTTATAGTACCTGCCTCAAATACCTCCTCCAGTAACACATTCCATATACTCACAACCCTCTGAGTGAAGAAGTTGCCCTTCAGATTTGTATTGAATCTTGCCCCTCTCACCTTAAACCTACGTCCTGGTTCTTGATTCTCTTACTCTGAGTACAATACTTTGCATTCACCATATCTGTTCCCCTCATGGTTTCATAAGATCACTCCTCGATCTCTTGTGCTCTAAGGAATAAAGTCCTAGCCTGAGCTCAGGTCCTCGAGTCCTGGCAACATTCTCGTAAATCTTCTCAGCACCTTTCCTGTCTCTGGTTTGTGGTAAGTTCGATTTTCGGAATCAAGAGTAGTTCAGAGCAAGAGTGCTTAAGAATTGGACAAGATTTCCCTCACTTTCCTGTAATATAGCAATCCTTCCTCCGTCATTTGATGGTCAAGTGTGACACAGTGGTGCAGCAGAAGAGTTGCTGCCTTGCGGCGCCAGAGACGCGGATCCTGACTATGGATGCTGTTTATACAGAGTTCGCACGTTCTCCCTGTGGTATGGGTTTCCTCCAGGTGCATCGGTTTCCTCCCACATTCCAAAGATGTGCAGGATTGTAGGTTAATTGGCTTTGGTAAAAATTGTCCATAGTGTGAGTAGGATAGTGTTATTGTACAAGGTGATCGCTGGTCGGCGTGGACTTGGTGGGCTGAAGAGCCTATTTCCGTGCTGTATCTCTAAAGTCTAAAATCTTAAGGGTATCATACTACAAGGTTCATGTCTGAGCAAAGGCCACTTGCATGATGCAGTGAATTTCCAAGTCTAAGGTTAGAAGTCCATTACAGAGTCATACAACATGGAAACAGGCCGTTCTGCCCAACCCGTCCATTCAGAATGGTGGATTTAAGAAAGCAACCAGGTATTGGTAAGGAAATGGTTTGGTTGTGAGTTCAAAGCACTACAGTAGTAGAAAGTGAAATCAAAATGAATAATAAGAGGCAGCATAGCGGTGCAGTGGTAGAGTTGTGCCTCACAGCGCTACAGACCCAGGTTCAATCCTGACTACAGGTGCTGTCTGTAAGGAGTGGATTCATCCTCACTGTGGGTTTCCTCCTGGTACTCTGGTTACCTCCCATATTCCAAAGACATGCAGAAGTTAATTGGTTTCTGTAAATTGTCCCTGGTGTGTGGAACTAGTGGACAGGGATTGCTGATCGACGCGGGCTTGATGGGCCGAAAAGCCTGTTTCTATGCTGTATCTCGAAACTAAACTAAACTAAACTAAACTAAACCAAAACTTGATAATTTATGGATTGGCACCAAATTATTGAAAATGAAACCTGCCTTTTCTATATCCCAAGTTCCACTGTCCCAATGGCATGCATTGGTTCCCATTGATAAATAATGCTCTTATCTTTGTTTCCATATCTGACCATTTCCTTAGGCATTTCCTTAGGCAATCCCTCACACAATACATCAATCTATGATTGTCTGATGTCCTCGTTCAACCAAAAAGCTTGTCTCTGCCCCCCTCCAAGCCACTAAACCCTTTATAACAGGAACAAGTGTGGATTATAGGGTATGCTTATTTGTGGTTGAGAGGAGATGGCATCATAAACATGGAAACATCTATAACCCTCATGCTGCTTCAGCAAGTCCACCAGCATAATCAAGTATCAGTCTCACCATCGAGTCCATGCGGACCAGCGATCACCCCGTGCACTAGCAACATCCTACTCACTAGGGACAGTTTACAATGTACAGAAGCCAATTAACCTACAAACCTGTACATTTCACACCGATGGTGTGAAAATCCTTCACATTGATGGAGGAGCCATCTTGGGGAACGGCTGCCAACCAGCAGCTGTCCATTTCAATTCACTTTTTTAATTAGTTTTTAGTGAATTTTGTTCCATGTTTGTTGGGGAATTTGACTTTTTTATGTGGGGGGGAAGGGGGAAACTATTTTCTAGGTCCCTACCTGGTCGGTGAGGCAGCTTTTTCCCCGAGCTGCACCGTCGACCCGTCCTTGCGGCCTACCAGCGGGAGTGGAGCGGCGTTTTCCTGGCGGGGACTGCCCAGCACCTTCAGCTTCGGTGGCGGCACAGCGCTGGAGCGCTATCGCAGAGCGGAGCGGGCGATGCCTTGCCTGGGTCGCCGCGCTGGGTCACCGCGCTGGAGCTCCGGTATGCTGAGACTGCCATGATCAACACCGTCGAGCTGCGGGACTGTGGAGTGGCCAGCTCTGATCCTTGCCACAAATATGCTGAAGGGGCACTTCTGGCACAGTTTATGGCACTATAACTGAGCCCTTCATCATAGTGAAAGCTAGCCAGGAATTCCAGAACAGACGTAATGTTCGCCGTACTGTACGTGATGTTGTTCCTAGACCAATATTTCTCCCATTTCCTGATGTAGACCAGATATTGTTTTTTTGGTGGACTGCCTGTGAGCCGCTGTGATTATATTCATTGTTTGGTCCATCAGCCCCAGGTCCAGAAATGGTTTCTTTAGATTCTACAAATCAACAGATTTGTCCTGTCGTGGCATGAGTGGCTTTCTCCCGTTACAGGATGAATCAACAAATCTGGCCGTTTCGGAACGGAGATACATGGTTCTAAGACCATGTCGAGTGTCACAGGGAACCATGGTGGAGTAGGCCAATCAGGCACTACCAAAATACCGGACGCCGAGTCTTGTTGTATTTTGCGTAAGACCCGACTGATGAGGCAGAAAGGAGGAAATGCATAGAAAAACAATTTCCCCCAGTACAGTGAGAAAGCATCCATCGCTGCTGCCCCAGGGTCTGGTTCCCAAGAAACATAGTTTGACAACTGGTGATTAAGCCGAGATGCAAATAGATCGATATCTGGTGTTCCATATCGTGCTACAATATCAGCAAACACTTTGCGGTCCAACATCCATTCGATGTTGTCATTGAATTTTCGTGACCTGGTGTCTGCCACTGTATTAAGTTTACCTGGTAGGTAACTAGCTGATATCCAAATATTTTTATGAATACACCATTGCCAGATTGTGTTAGCCAGATCATCACATGATATCGATTTGATTCCACCCATATAGTTAATATATGCCACCACGGTGGTGTTATCAATCTGTAGTCGGACATGCAGGTGATGCATTTCTGAACAGTGTGCCTTTAGCCCTTGGAACGCACCTAACATTTCTAAGTAGTTTATACCAAGTGTCAGAAGTAAAGATGCCTCATGTGCATCCAATCTACCTCCACAACTGGAGATGGAATTAGTAGCACCACATCCGTGAGCACTGGCATCAGTTTGTTGCACCACTGAAGGGTTGCTGACAATGATAGGGCTGGAACAATGCCGAATGTTTTCCCTCCACCATTGTAATTCTGAAATTGCTTTGGCTGGTAGCTTCATTGGCCTATCGAAATGACCAGTATTGACTTTGAGTGCTTGCACCTTTGCCTTTGTAAATTTTGGTAATGTAAAGGTCCAAACTGTGTGGCTGGAAAAGCAGCCACAATTTTTCCAATTACCCTTGCTACCAGTCGAATAGATGGTTCACTGATGTCAATGAGGTTGTTGCAGGCCTCAGCTAGGTCTGCTGCCTTGTACTTAGGTAAAGTCACCAACATGTGAACTGAATCAATGGTGAACCCTAAGTAATCCATAGTAGTGGAAGGCATCAGCTTAGATTTAACTGGATGGATGATGAACCCCAGTTTTTCAAACAATTGTTTGGTGGCTGATACAGCTGAATTTGCTAAATCCAAAGTTTTCCCCACAATTAATATGTCATCTAGGTAAGCCATGACCATATGTTTCTGTTACCGAAGAAACGCTAGGGCTGGTTTCAAAATGTTGGTAAATAGTCTGGGGGCAGATGTTAAACCATTAGGCAGTGCTCTATACTGCCAGCCTGCCCCATCCAGTTAAACTTTAAATATTGCCTATGATCCTTCCGTATAGACACCGAATAGTATGCATCTTTTAAATCGATACAAGCCATGAAGTAGCCTTTGGAAATCAATTGTTTGGCAGTAACAAAGGTTTCCATTTTGAAATGAATATACTGCACAAATGTATTTAGTTTGGTCAAATCTATAATGATGCGGCAACCACCATCTTTTTTATTTTTTGTAAAGATATTTGACACGAATTCCAGAGAGTCATGTTGGGCTCTCTCAATTACCCCTTTAGCATATAGCCTCTCCAGCTCAGCATGTGCTTCCAGTTTTTCTTGTTGTTAAAGCACGAACGTTCGGTTCGGTACATGCTGAACCGGAGGATGTTTTTTGTGCACAAATTCGATTGTATATCCATGAATACTGTGCAGGATATAAGTGTCAGTAGTTATAGCACTCCATGCCTCTCAAAAGAAGTGTAACCTACCACCAATTTGTGTATTAATTACACTTCCTGTTTTTTGGAAGGAACCAGACCCACCTACCTCCATGGTTACCAGTGGAGTGTTTATTTCTTCTTCTTCTGTCGCCGTAGAGGTAGAGGCGCCGGCGCATCTTCCACGAAGGCCGGTCTGGGCCATGGCCTAAAAATGACCTCTGTCCTGTTTGCCCGGCCTTTGAGCTTTCACCAGCTTCTGTGTATCTTGCTCTGCTGGTGGGTGCATAGGGGTGCTGTCACCGTATGTAGGAGGTCCTGCCCGATGCCGCCTTTATGAGCACGACGGCTTTAGCCTCCTCGTCGAGCTCTTTGACCTGTTTAGACAGGTTGCCCCCAAATAGTAATATTGGTGGGTTTTTACCACCAGGTTTGCACAGCCCTACAAACTTTGGGTTTAAGGCTGGGCAGATGGCATTCTTTCCGAGACTATTAATCTAGAACTGCGTATTGTAGAATAATGCCAGAGCGTCTTGCTGTGATTCTGACATCTCCTTACCATCCATTGACCGGGCAAATGCTGTGATTCATGAAGTCAGTAGCTTTAGGATTTTTTGAAGCTTGACCTCCTGGCTTCTGACTCCTGCTCCAATGTACCCCCAGATGCAACTGTTCACCATGGGAACATTGAGGGAGACACAATTTACTGGTGCCATATATTTGGCAGTTGTGTCCATCACAGCCTGCTCTTGCAGCTGATTAAATGAGAGATAGTCAATACTTGCTGCTAGTTTGTGCTGCAATGGCTGTCCAGTCTGCTCTGGTAATGCAAATTTGGACACCATATCCAGCAGGTTTTCCTGTTCTTGCACCCCCAGCACACTTGTTGAGTCTTCAGCTAACCCCTCTTCAGAGCCAGCCCAGTAATGGCTCCTAGTGCTCCCCTCTGTCGAGAGAGATGCACTATGCAGCCCTGGATTAGGTGCTGCCATGAGTATATTATAAGACCCATGGTGACTAGACTCCATCTCCGGAGTCTGTCACGGTGGAGCATCTGCTCCATACGCCGCTCCATGCGGCCTAAGCGATCCTGGTCGCTAGCCGCCCGCGGCGTTTCCTCACAGCCCGACTCGTCCAAGTCAACCAAGGCCTGTTGGTTTTTTGTTTGGCCTTCCCGCCCGGCCGTGGTGTTGATCTGGCCGGCGCGGGTGCCAAGTCGGGCACAGCTGATCGCACTATGGGCGATTCTGGTGCAGTCGGCCGCTGCTGGCTGCCCGCAACTCCGTGGTCCTCCCCAGCCAGATTAGATGCAGCCCTTGTGGACTTCTTCATTTTGTCCATGGTTCTTCCTGTAATACAGCACAGGAAAAACAAAACGACCGCAGTAATGCACTTACCTGCAGGTCTCGGTTTTAAACATACCGCTGCGGGGGAACGCCCCACCCCGCCTGTCGTTTCGCAATGCGTGAGGCGATATGACACGCATGCGTCCTGGCGGGCTCTTCACGTAGTCACTCACGTGACTCCGATGTAAAACAGCCCATGGTTGTAGGGAAGAAGCTGCTCCTGAACCTTCTTCCTGATAGCAGGGGTAAAATGAGAGTGTGGCCAGGGTGGTGTGGGTCTCTGATGATGCTACCTGACTTTTTGAGTCAGCGACTCCTGTAGATCCCTTCGATGGTGGGCAGGTCAGTACCCGCGATGGACTGGGCAGTGTTCACTGGGCTCTTGTTACACAGACTGCCATCCCTCCATTTACATTGTACAGATTGTCAGACCAGCTGAAACCTTCGCTCTCACACAGATGAACATGAGAGCTGCCGACCAGTGACACTGCTCCCACGCGTTTCACGGTAAACACACTCCAAGCTTGGTGTACAATATAGCAGTGTAGAAACATCAGGCAGAATCCCTGCGGTATAATGGAATCAAGGAGGCCAATACAATCGAGAACAGATGCTATTTAGTTCCTGTGGGGGTTAATGACCATTCAAATTAAAAATATAAATAGAGGCAATTGTATGAACAAAGAGTCAAGAGGCAAGAGTGTTTTATTTTCATATGTCCTGAAATGGAACAATGACATTCCTACTTGCAGCAGCACAACAGATATGTAAACATAGTAAATGTAGTATCACACAACAAGGAACCAAGCCATTCAGCCCATCATGGCCATGCTGACTAATGGGCACTGTAGCACCTGGAGAAAACTCACACAGTCACAAGGAGAACGTACAAATTCTGTACAGACAGCACCCGTAGTTAGGATCGAACCCGGGTCTCCGGTGCAATAAGACCGCGATTCCCCCACTGTGCCACTGTGCCGCCCTGATCAATAATCAATGAGTCAGGAGTCAAGCGTGTTTTATAATCATATGTTGCAAAACAGAGCAATGAAATTCTTGCTTGAAACAGCAGAACAAATATGTAAACATAGTATTCTATAAACACCATTATAAACAACAAAAAATATATATATTTATATAAACATATCTGGGTGCTCCGGTTTCCTCCCACGTTCCAAAGACATATGGGTTTGTAGGTTCATTGACTTCTGTCACTAAAGTCAATAGCGTGTAGGATAGAACCAGTATACGGGGTAATTGCTGGTCGGCGTGGATACGGTGGGCCAAAGGGCCTGTTTCCACACTGTATTTCTAAACTAAACTAAACTAAAAAACAAAACTAGAAAACTAAACTTGCATGGAGCCTGCAGAATGACGTTGGGAAACATTACAGTATGTAGTTACATTCTGCGCACATTATGAACTGTCACCTCTGCAGGACAAGTTTTAGTGCTCTGAATTCCAAACAGATATAGAAGGCTTAATTCTGTGCGACAAGAATAAATTGGCTGGCTTCATTTCGCTGACACGATTTAACAAGGTTTTGGTTGCACTGCCAAGCTTCGGATATCAAGAGCGGGATATAAGGTCAATGCCGACAGTGAATTTCTGTATGCAGGGAAATGCAAAGAACTTTAAGATCTGCTTCTCTTTCTCCTTCATTGTTTTTATGCATGGTTGGGTTCTGTTTAACTAGTTTCTTTCCTCTGAAATGAAATTGCTGGAGCCTTTAGTTTGTCATGGCCAAATCCAGAGGGGGGGGGAGGGGGTATGGTTGGATGATGAAAGCAGCTGTCGTGAAAGCTATAAGGATCAACCGAATAGCATGGAGATGACAGCATCTATCAGGGAACAAGACTATCAGTTGTCAAGGCCTCTGATGCTTGGCAGGAAAACCCACTGAACTCACCGTGCCAGTTTGCTGGAGTTACTTGGTATTAGTTTAGTTTTTTTAATTTAGTTTAGAGATACAGGGGCGGAAACAGGCCCTTCGGCACCGACCTGCGATACTCATGCACAAGCAATGTCCTACACACTAGGGACAATTTACAACTTTTCCCAAACCATTAACCTACGAATCCGTATGTCTTTGGAGCGTGGGAGGAAACCAGAGCACCCGGAGAAAACACACGTGGTCACGAGGAGAACGTACAAACTCTGTGGGGACTGCACCCGTGGTCAGTATCGAACCCGGGTCTCTGGCGCTGTAAGGCAGCAACTCTACCGCTGCGCCACCGTGCTGCCCCAGGGTGAGTGGGTGGCAACTGCCTGTTGTCATGTTCAAGGTAATATTTTCTTTCACTTTTATTTCGGGATGTCCCATTGTGCTCTACAACCAACAGAATCCATCCAAAGAAAACGCAAAGTGCTGGAGTAACTCAATGGGTCAGGAAGCATCTCTGGAGAACATGGACAGGTGTCGTTTAAGGTTGGGACCCTTCTTCAGACTGATTGTAGTGGGGGGAGAGGGGTGGGTAGAAAGGTGGATGGTAGGTGGGTGTGGAACAAAGCCTGGTAAGTGAAAGGTGGACACAGGTGAGGTGGTGGGTGGGGAAGGTTGATTGGCAGATGGTTGGACAAAGGACACAGGTGAAAAGAAGACCAGCAGAAGATGTGAAAAGATATTTGGACAGGGTAAATGGATAGGAAAGGGATGTGATCTAAATCCGGGTAAGCGGGACTGATAGGAGCGTCTTGGTCGGCATGCATGTTGGGCCAAAGCGCCTTTTTCCACCATATGACTATGACCTACATGACTAGGACAAAGGAGGGCATTTAAGACTGGACAAGGAGGAATTTATGAGGGCCTTTAAAGGAAGGATATAGATGATGGTGAAATCAGCAAGGGATACTGTATGTTGATATTCTAGATATTATGGGTCACGAATGCAGACTAGTCACTACGTGCTGGAGTAACTCAATGGTTCAGGCACAGTGGTGCAGCGGCGGAGTTGCTACCTTACAACTCCACAGACCAGCGTTCGATCCTGACTAATGGGTTCTATCTATACGGAGTTTGCATGTTCTCGACGTGACCGTGTTGGTTTTCTCTGGGAGCTCCGGCTTCCTCCCATATTCCGAATATGTGCAGGTTAGCTGGTTAATTGCCTTCTGTAAATTGTCCCCAGCATGCAGGATTGAACTGGTGTTCAGGTGAAAGCTGGTAGGTGCAGTCTCAGTGGGCCGAATGGCCTGTTTTCACGCTGTATCTAAAATATGGAGGGGGTATTATCTGTCTTGAAAACCATAGGAGACCATTCGGCCCATTGAGTCTATACACAATCTCAGGGCAATCCTATCCATCACAGCGCCTCACGTTTTCCCTGTAAGCTCACCCTGTTCCAGACTTATTAACATCTAACTGACCCTCCCAACAGCTCCCTCCATTGATGCCAATCAATCTATCAACCTAGACATATTTGGGCTGAGGGCGCACCCAGAAGATACTATGTTACCTCAGGGAGAAGGTGTAAACACCAAACAGTTGGTATCTGAGATGAAGATCAAATCCAGGTCGCTGGACGGTAACACCAAACCTGTCTTCATCGATGGGATGACATTGGAGAGAGTCGACCACTTCAATTTTCAGGGACTGCATGTCTCTGCACATATGTTCTTGGCTGAGCACATTAAGGGAATCACAAAGAAAGCCCATCAAAGCATCGATGTCCTGAGAAGATTGAGGAGATTTAGATTGTTGATGATTACTCTCTTGACCATCTACAGGTGTGGACTGGAGAGCATATAGACTGGTTGAATTACTCCAGCACTTGAATTTTACTCAAGATTCCAGCACCTGCAGTTCCTGTGTCTCACATTGACTGGTTACATCACAGCCTGGTCCGGCAACCCAAATGATGAGGAAGGAAAGAGACTACAGAGTGGAAGGTATTGCCTGCTCCATCACAGGTACTGACCTCTCCATCATCACAGGGATCAATAGGCGACCAATATCCTCAAACGTCCACACTACCTTGGCCACGCTCTCATTTCAATTCTGTCATTGGGAGGACAATACAGGAGCCTGTAAACCTGTGACCACCAAGTTCAAGAGCAGCTTCTTCCCAGCAACCGTCAGAATCGTGAACAATAACCTCAACAACTATGATCTTCCATGAAGGCACAAGGAACTGCAGGCGCTTGAATCTTGAGTAAAGCTGGAGTTATTGAGTAATTGAGTAAAGCTTGAGTAAATCTAAATTGTGTCAAGTTGGAAAAAGGGGAAGTGCAACGGGATCTGGGGGTCCTTGTTCAGTATTCAGTATTCAGTATTTACTTTAATGTCATTTTAACTGAGTACTTACATACACAGATGAAACGAAAAAATTGTTTTTGTTGTTTCAATGAAAGTAAGCATGCAGGTACAGCAGGCAGTGAAAAAAGCGAATGGCATGTTGGCCTTTATAACAAGAGGAATTGAGTATAGGAGCAAAGAGGTCCTTCTGCAGTTGTACAGGGCCCTAGTGAGACCACACCTGGAGTATTGTGTGCAGTTTTGGTCCCCTAATTTGAGGAAGGACATTCTTGCTATTGAGGGAGTGCAGTGTAGGTTTACGAGGTTAATTCCCGGGTTGGCGGGACTGTCATATGTTGATAGAATGAGCGGCTGGGCTTGTATAGTTTGGAATTTAGAAGAATGAGAGGGGATCTTATTGAAACATATAAGATTATTAAGGGGTTTGGACACGCTAGAGGCAGGAAACATGTTCCCGATTTTGGGGGAGTCCAGAACCAGGGGACCCAGTTTAAGAATAAGGGGTAAGTCATTTAGAACAGAGACGAGGAAACACTTTTTCACATAGAGAGGTGTGAGTCTGTGGAATTCTTGGCCTCAGAGGGTGGTGGAGGCCGGTTGTCTGGATACTTTCAAGAGAGGGCTCTTAAAGATAGCGGAGTCAGAGGATATGGGGAGAAGGCAGGAACGGGGTACTGATTAGGGATAATCAGCCATGGCTCGAAGGGCCGAATGGCCTACTACTTCACTTATTGTCTATTGTCTATTGTCTAATTCTACATGTCAGGCAGCATCTGTGGAGGAAATGGACAGGTGACGTTTTGGGTTGGAACCTTTCTTCAGGCTGATTATAGTGTCGGGTTGGGGTATAAATTATTGGATATAAATTAACAATGATTCATGAAGTTAAACTCTTGAGACACAAGGAACTGCAGCTGCTGGTTTACAAAATTTGACACAAAGTATCGGAGACTTGAAACGATGCCTATCACAGAGATGGTGCTTTACCCATGACCTCCATCAGTCAGAGTATTGAGTATAGAAGTTGGGAGGTCATGTTGCAGTTATATATGACTTAGAGAGGCCACATTTAGAGTACTGTGTTCAGTTTTGGTCACCAAAGATGCTGTCAAGCCGGCAAGAATGCAGGGAAGATTTACAAGGATACTGCTAGGACTCGAGGGCCTGAGCTATAGGGAGAGGTTGAGCAGGCTAGGACTCTTATTTCCTGGAACACAAGAGAATGAGGGGTGATCTTATAGAGGTGTACAAAATCATGAGAGGAATAGATTGGGCAAAAACACATGTCTGTTGTCAGGAGTTGGGGAATCGAGAACCAGTGGACAATGGTTTCAGGTGAGGGGGGAACGATTTAATAAGAACTCGAGGGGTAACATTTTTTACACAAAGTGTGGTGGGTGTGCGGAACGAGCTGCCGGAGGAGGTAGTTGAGCAGGATCTATCGCAACTTTTAAGAAACATTTAGACAGGTATATGGACATAATAGCTAGAGGCATATGGGCCAAATGCAGTCGGGTGAGACGAGTGTGGATGGGACATGTTGGCCGGTGTGGGCAAGTTAGGTCGAAGGGCATGTTTCCATGCTGTATGGCTATGACTCTCTATGACTCCCCATTGAGCTACTCCAGCACTTTGTGTCCACTCTTGACTCTTGATCATCTACCTTCCCTGGAGAATAGAGTGTACCCTGAGCACCTTGGGATAGCCAGCGTGCTTTGTAACTCTGCCAGTGCCGTAGGTGGCTGCTATTTGTATATATTGGGTATGCAGCAAAGAATCTCACATGTGCCTACTCACATGTGACAATAGAGTATTCCATTCCATTCTAACTTTAAAAAGGCAGAAGGTAATTCAATTCAATTCTATCAGTTTTATTCGTCACTTGCACATAAAGTGAAATGAATTTGCCTGGTTGTCTTACTGTCTTTGATTCCACGGGAGGCAGGGGAATGAACTGGGGGGAGGGGGAGGGGTGGAGGAACAAAGGGAAATGACAGTGCAAGTCACCAATAGCCGCAGGGAACGTGCAAACAAAACCCAGGCATTCATTCCTCAAAGTTACAGCAGAAAGATGGAAAGGTATTGTTAAATTTCTATTGAATTTTTTACAGTGGAATTTGAACCAGGTGATAGAGAGGTGCGATGTGTCAAAATAAATATTTGAAGGATGCTTAGTTTAGTTTATTTTAGAGATACAGCGCAGAAACAGGACCTTTTGGCCCACCGGGTCCGTGCCGACCAGCGAATAGCGATCCCAGTACATTAACACTATCCCAAACCCACTAGGGACAATTTTTTTACATTTACCAAGCCAATTAACCTACATACCTGCACGTCTTTGGAGTGTGGGAGGAAACCGAAGATCTCGGAGAAAACGCATGCAGGTCAAGGGGAATATGTACAAACTCCGTGTACACAGCACCCGAAGTCAGGATCGAACCCGGGTCTCCGGCGATGCATTCACTGTAAGGTAGCAACTCTACCGCTGCGCCACCGTGCCGCACCCATGTTATTGGGTGCGGAAAGGTGTGAGTTGGAAGGAAAGGCTGGATAGGAAGGGTCTTTCTTCCCTGGAGTGCTGGATGACTTTATAGAGGTTTATAACATCATGAGAGGCATAGATACGTTGAATAGCTATGGTCTGAAGTGAGAGGGCATAGGTCTCAGAGGGGAAGATTTAAAAGGGAACTGAGGGACAGCATTTTCACGCAGAGGGTGGTGTGTACATGCAATAAGCTGCCAGAGGAATAGATCAGATAAATGCACAGTATCTTTTGCCCAGAGTAGGGGCATCAAGAACGAGGACAGAGTTGAGAGGGGAAAGATTTCCTAGGAACCTGACAGATAACCTTTTTACACATAGCCTCCGAATAAATGGGTGTACCTTTAGAAAGGAGATGAGAAGGAACTTCTTCAGCCAGAGGGTGGCAAATCTGTGGAATTCATTGCCACAGAAGGCTGTGGAGGCAGTCGTTTGGCATTTTTAAAGTGGAAATTGACAGATCCTTGATTGGTAAAGTTGTCAAAGGTTATGGGAGAAGGCAGGAGAATGGGGTTCAGAGGGAAAGATAGGTTAGCCATGATTGAACAGCGGAGTATCCTCGATGGGATGAATGGTGAATGCTCCCATGACATGAACTTATCCCTACAAGGGGCCCCATTGGGGACATCAGTTCTCTTATATGGTAATAAGCCAGACCTTCAAATGGCACTGTGAGATGTTAACATGGGAATACTTAATTATCCTGTTCAAAATTCCTCTAATCTGAAGCAATAAAGTGACCTTTTAGCATCAATTTGTGTGTAATGACACTGAGTTTGCAAATGTCTTTATCCTTCATGACTCCTTTAAGAATGGCTGTTTAATCAGTTGGCTCATATCCCATTATATCTCGCCTAAGAATATCAAATGTCAAGAGAAGGCTAAAGTTCTCTCCCTCTCATCCAATTCTCCTTGAAGACAAATTGTCCTGCAGTAAATATTCTGTATATATTCATGGTCATTTAAATGATTTACTTTTCTGATTCGAAATAAACCCACAAGTTTTGAGTCCTTTTTTGGCAAGAGCTTTAAGTTGTCCTTTCTGAGGAAGCAACTGATTAATACTGAGTTCATCTTTTAAAGGATTTTTGTAAAATTCCTGTCTGCATATCCCTAACAATGTGCTCTGGAGTTTACATTGAAGGCTTAACAAATTAGTAAAGGCTTATAAGAGGAGTTCACCACTGGTGAAGCTGAGCAGCTGTAGATTGTATCCTTGGAGACACAAGGAACTGTAGATGCTGGGGGAACTCAGCGGGTCAGGTGGCATCTCTGGAGGGAATGGAAAGATGGGTTGGGACCTTCTTCAGGTTCCCTCCTATATATTCTCACCAGAGATGTTGCTTGATGAATTGAGTTCCTCCAATACTTTGTGGGGTTTGTTCCTGCTTGCCTGGTTAGAATGGGCAAGATGAGCAGAGTCATAGATTCATACAGCATGGAAACAGGTCCTATGGCCCAACTCATCTTTACCACATCTAAGCTAGTCCAATGTATCCATGTTTGGCCCAGGGTGGGACAAATCTTTGATTTGTCGGCTGCTTTTCCGAGGCGATGGGTGGTTGCTTCTTTAATATATCAACTGCAAGTTCTCTTTATTTTCAAAGATCCACACATACTTTATAAGTCATGTTTATAAGTTCTCGGAGCAGAATTAGGCCATTCGGCCCATCAAGTCTACTCAGCCATTCAATCGTGGCTGATTGACCTTTCCCTCCCTACCCCAATTTTCCCATAACCCTTGACACCCTTACTAATCAACAATCCATCAATCCCCGCCATAAAAATATCCATTGACGGCCTCCACAGCCTACTATGGCAATGAATTCCACAGATTCACCATCCTCTCTGACTAAAGAAATTCCTTCTCATCTCCTCTAGCAGCTGCACTGTTTCAAAGTGGAGATTTCAGACAGATTGAATTATAACTAAGTTTGGTCTCAAAGCGGCGTTGTCTTAAAGATGATAAGTACTTTAAAGAACCCAAGGATGTTGATGTAATTGCAGGCTGCCTCTTTATCTGTTGTGTGATGAATGCCGTTGCGATATCTGGTCTTCATTAAACTATCCATGAGATAATGTCTTTCCTTTAAATGGCTCTCTTTCGTGGCGCCTGTTACCAAATGTCAATGACATTTGCTACTTTCAGCTTAAAAAACCCCATAATAGCTTCCTTCATCGTCTCGTTATTCTTCAAGCCAATCAATTGTTTTTATTGAAGCTACATACCTTGCAAACACATAAACTACTTTAATGATAGTCATAGTCATACAGCATGGAAATAAGTCTTGCATCCCAACTCCATGCCGACCAAAATGTCTATAGCCTAAGCTAGTTCCATTTGTTCTTGTTGTTTGGCCCATATCCTTCTAAACCTTCCCGATCCACGTACCTGTCCAAATGTCTTTTAAATGCTGTTACTGCCTCAACTACCTCCTTTGGCAGTTCGTTCCAAATATCCATGATGCTCTGAGTGAAAGAGTTGCCCCTCAGGTTCCTATTAACTCTTCCCCTTCTCACGTTAAACTTATGTCCTCCGATTCTTGATTTCCCTACATGGGCAAAGACTCTGTGCATTCATTCAACCTATTCCCCTCATGATTTTATATACCCTTAGCCTCCTGCACTCCAATAATTTAATTCAATGATTCAATGAATAAATTATACTTTATTGTCACACTAAGTACAGTGAAATGCTTTGTTTTGCACACAACCCAGTAAAACCAGACAGCAGATCTAACCTAAGCAGTACACAAGAGTTGTCATGCTTCTGACGCCAACAAAGTTATAAAACTTCACCGAACAGTCCTATCTTCTGGCCACCGCCGCACGTAGCAACAGGGGCCGCCCTCCCACCCCATCGGCAGATCCCTCTTTGTTCATGGCAACACCCCCTTCCCCCACCCCTGCCAGCTCCAAGGAATAAAGTCCTAGCCTGCCTGTCCTCTCCCTCTTGCTCCGGCCCTTGAGTCTTGGCGATATTCTCGTAAATCTTCTCTGCACTCTTCTCAACTTAATGACATCCTTCCTGGTTTTGCAGAAACAGATGTTTACATGACCTAAATAAGAGCCCAAGCCAAGCAGGTGTACCAGTGATCGAAAGCCAGTGAAACGCTATTCAATGTTGGTGGTCTGGCACTGTGAGATTCCACGAACTTCAATGAGATCAGCTGTATTTTACATTAGATTTTAGAGATACAGGCTGGAAACAGTCCAGTGATCACCCCATACCCTAACCCTATCCTACACACCAGGGACAATTTACAATTTCCAGAAGCCAATTAACTTACAAACCTGCATGTCTTTGGAGTGTAGGAGGAAACCGGAGCACCCAGAGAAAACCCACGTGGTCACAGAGAGAATATACAAACATCGTAGAGGCGGCACCTGTAGTCAGTATTGAACCTGGATCTCTGGTGCCATAAGAAAGTGACTCTACCGCTGCGCCACCACGCCACCCTTTTACGCTTAAGCTTTACTCTTTACTGGAAGAGGCACAATGGCATGGCGGTAGAGTTGCTCCCTTACAGATACCCAGGTTCGATCCTGACTACGGGTGCTGTATGGAGTTTGCACGTTCGTCCCGTGACCACGTTACCTTTCACCGGGTGCTCCGGTTTCCTCCATTTCAAAGACAAGCGGGTCTGTAGGTCAATTGGCTTCTGTAAATTTCCCCAAGCGTGTTGGATGTGAAACTAGGATAACATATAACTAGTGCATGGGTGATCGTTGGTCGGTGCAGACTCAGTGGGCCAAAAGGCCTGTTTCCACTCTGTATCTGTAAACTAAACAAAACAAAACAAAACAAAACATAAAGTGCTGGAGGAACTCAGCAGGTCTGTCTGCCTCTCAGGAAGAAAATGGACAAACAAAGTTCCGGGAGTTCAGCGTTTTCTCTTTGTTGTCCAGGGAATATATTTTGGGGAATGCTTTCCCTGTGTCGACCTGCATGCATTCGGGGTCTGTGATGGGCTGACGCCAGACTGAGTTGTCATTTGCATTCAAGGATCGCACAGTGGCTCAGCGGTAGAGTTGCTGCCTTACAGCGCCAGAAACCCAGGTTCGATCCTCACTGCAGGTGCTTGTCTGTATAGTGTTTGTACGTTCTCCCAGTGACCTGCATGGGTTTTCTCCGAGATCTTCGGTTTCCTCCCACACTCCAAAGATCTACAGGTTTGTAGGTTAATTGGCTTGGTATAAATGTAAATTGTCCCTAGTGTGTGTAGGATAAGTGTTGATGTGCGGGGATCGCTGGTCGGCGCGGACACGGTGGGCCAAAGGTTCTGTTTCCGTGCTGCATCTTTAAACTAACTAAACTGAAAGTAAGGGCAGTGGTGCACTATGATTGGTGGAATAATTGCCTGATCTTCTGAACTCTTGTTGGGAACATTGGGTGTCATTATCTGTGGAATTGTGATCTTAAGATCCAGGGGAAGGATTGGTGTGGATTAAAAAGTGCTCTATACATCTCTTTTCAACTATGCCCCTCTCACCTTAATGCTCTGTTCTCTCGTCTTTGTTATATCTGTAATTGTTATATCTGTAATACCGGAAGTGGCGGCGCTGGGAACGGCTGCGGCTCGCCTGCAGTCCGTTTGTCTTTACTTTTTTGTGTTGTTTTTTTTCGTTTTGTGTAGTTGCGTTTTTGGTTTTTAGGTTGTGTTTATGTGGGGGGTGGGGGGTTGAAACGGGGTTTGCTGTCTCTCCCTTGGGGGGAATACGACTTTTTCGTCGTATCCCCCCTCTCTGCCTCCGTCTGCGCTGAGGCCTAATGGCGGAGCTGGCGACCTCGGGACTCCGGAGGCAGCCTGTCAGGACTTGCCCTGGGCTCGCTCCCGTGAGGGCGGCCCAGCTCGGGGCTGGAACTGCGCTCCCGTGAGGACGGCCTGGCGAGGGGCCGAGACTCTCCCGCGAGGGGCTGTGGCACTCCCGTCGGAGTGGCCCAGCCCGAGGGAGAACGGCACTCCCGTCAGAGCGGCCCAGCCCGAGGTGGAACGGCACTCCCGTCGGAGTGGCCCAGCCCGAGGGAGGAACGGCACTCCCGTCGGAGTGGCCCAGCCCGAGGGAGGAACGGCACTCCCGTCGGAGTGGCCCAGCCCGAGGGAGAACGGCACTCCCGTCGGAGTGGCCCAGCCCGAGGGAGAACGGCACTCCCGTCGGAGTGGCCCAGCCCGAGGGAGGAACGGCACTCCCGTCGGAGTGGCCCAGCCCGAGGGAGGAACGGCACTCCCGTCGGAGTGGCCCAGCCCGAGGGAGAACGGCACTCCCGTCGGAGTGGCCCAGCTCGAGGGAGGAACGGCACTCACGTGAGGGCGATCCGGCTCGGGGCTGGAACGGTGCTCCGGTGGCTGGGACGGCGTTCTGGCGGCGGTGACCTGAGTCCTGGGTTCAGCCGCGGGCCAGCGGCTGCGTCTGCTGGACTGGAGGGCGGCAGCTTCGACCACCCCCGGGCCGCGGTTTTTGAACCGGCCCGTTGCGGGGTTCGGTGAGCCGCGGGACTGTGGTGCCATCGCCCGGTGGGGAATCGCCTCAGCGCAGAGGGAGAAGAGGAGGGAAGAGACAGTAACCCTAAGATTTTTTGCCTCCACCACAGTGAGGAGGAGCTTGGTGGATACACTGTGGTGGATGTTAATTTGTGTTTACTGTTGTTTATTATTGTAAGATGTATGTATGACTGCAGGCACGAAATTTCGTTCAGACCATAAGGTCTGAATGACAATAAAGGGATTCAATTCAAATTGGACTTTACTGGATGTTAAGGTAAACAAAAATGCTGGAGAAACTCAGCGGGTAAGGCAGCATCTATGGAGCGAAGGAAATAGGCAACGTTTTGGATCGAAACCCTTCTTCAGACTGATGTGAGGGTGGGAGTGGGGGGAAGAAAGGAAGAGGTGGAGCCAGAGGGCTGAGGGAGAGTTGAGAAGGGGAGGAGAAAGTAAGGACTACCTGAAATTAGAAAAGTCAATGTTCATACCGCTGGGGTGCAAACTGCCCAAGCGAAATATGAGGTGGTACTCCTCCAATTTACGGTGGTCCTCACTCTGGCCATGTAGGAGGCCCAGGACAGAAAGGTCGGATTCGGAATGGGAGGGGGAGTTGAAGTGCTGAGCCACCGGGAGATCAGGTTGGTTATTGCGAACTGAGCGGAGGTGTTCGTGCGAAGCTGGATGGATCCAGCGGGATAACTAGATGTAATTTTGTTCTAAACATAATTCCCTTTATCCTGTATTTGTACACTGTGGATGGCTCGATTATAATCATGTATAGTCTATCCGCTGACTGGATAGCTCACAAGAAAAAGCTTTTCACTGTACCATGGTACACGTGACAATGTTAAACTAAATTAAACTAAGACTTCTGCCGGTTCACCTCATTCTTCTAACTTCCAGTGGGAAATCGCCCAACTTTCTCAATCATTCTTCAAAGTGCAATTTTTTAATCTTCCTTTCATTTCCCGTTGACAGTCTGCATTTAGCCAATGCAAAGTGTTGAGGCTTTAATAATTAAATTACGCTCCTGTTATTTTTCTCAGCAGGATGGTCGGGGTTAATACAGAGAGCAATCTATTATACATTTCACACTAGAGCTCCTCATAATTCTTGAAAACAGCAAATCCCACGTTCAAGGTCAACAATTCCTTTCTTTATAACGTCCGATCTTTTTTCCAAATAGCCGTAATTGTTTCCACACTGCTGACTTTCACTGTTCACACGGCAATATGGGCAAACTGTTCTTGTGCTTAAGTGGACAACATTCATTTTTATTCATGGGAAGGAATATGGCAGGTGCTGGTTTAAACCAAAGATTGACACGAAACGCTGAAGAAGGGTCTCAACCCGAAACATCACCCATTCCTTCTCTCCAGAGATGATGCCTGCCCCGCTGACTTACTCCAGCATTTTGTGTCTATTTTCCTTTTCATTCTCCGGGTCATGAATGAGCCTTAAGAATGGAATGAGCTGCTGGATGAGGTAGTTGAGGGAGGTGTTATCGCAACGTTTAACAAACATTTAGATAGGTACATGGATAGGACAGGTTTAGATGGGATATGGGCTAAATGCGGGCAGGTGGAACTAGTGTAGATGGGGCACATTGGCTGGCACAGGCAAGTTGGATCAAAGGGTCTATTTCCGCACTATATGACTCCATGACTCAAAGAGGGCTGTGGGCCAAATGCAGACAGGTGGGACTAGTGTTGATGGGGCATCCTAGTCAAAATGTTGGCAAGTTGCCACGCTATATGACTATATGACTCGTTGATGAATAGCCAACCAGAGTTCTCTTGCTATTTCCAGAACTTTATACAAGGGCGGCACAGTGGTGCAGCATGTGGAGCAACTGCTTCACAGCTCCCGAGACTAAAGTTTGATCCTGACCTCGGGTGCTGTCTGTGTGGCGTTTGCACATTCGCGCTGTGACTGGTCGATTGCCTTTGATGCTGCAGTTTCCTCCCATATCCCATAGACCTTACAGTTTGGGAGGTTAATTCGCCTCTGTAAACAACCTACAAACCTGCACGTCTTTAGAAAGTGGGTGGGAACCGGAGCAGAGTGGAAAACTCAGAGAAAACCCAAGTGGTCACAGGCAGAATGTGCAAACTCCTCACGGACAGCACCCGTGGTCAGGATTGAACCTGGGTCTCTGGCTCTGTAAGGCAGCAACTCTATCGCTACACCACTGCGCCGCCCATATTAGCATCTGTGGAGGTAGAAGGATGTTGGCATTTCGGATCCTCGACCTAAGGTCCTCAATTCCTCCTCCCACTGACCCCCCCCTCCCCCCCCCAACCACATCCCAGAAACTTCCCCGACCCGCTGAGTTCCTCTAGCAGTTTGTGGTGCTGCCCTGTATATTGCTGGTTGCACATAACTCCCTGTATTAACTTATAATTCTTAGCTAAATTCCCAGTGCACTGTAAACAACGCAATTTAGATCATATCACAGTATAAACAGGAAAAGACTGATGCAAGACACAAAAATCTTAGATAGTATATCAGCATGTTGAATTGTGCAGCAATCTAATTGGATTGACAAGCATTTTGCTCTGACCTGATAACATTCATGTTTTGTCAACGGTCGCTGAAGGAATCGTGGGTCTGAAGCAGAATTAGTTGAACCCCAACGAGTGATGGACTGGGCACGAGGTATTTCTAACATCGCAAAAAGGTCACAAAGCATTTGTTTGGTTTATATCTGGGTATGTCTGGAATGAAAATCGGTGGCAGATTTTTATCAATAACTAGACTAAATGAGACCCGTTGGGTCCCAGCTTCACACGAGAGGGCTGGTCCCCCAACGCAATATTCCACCTCTCCACCAATTCCAATATTGCTGGCCAGTGGGGGGGGGGGGGGGGGCATGGTGTTGTGGGCCGAAGGGACTGGTTTCCAGAGGGCTTGTATGGACATTGTGGGCCAAATAGATTCTTGGGCTGGAAGCTCAGTCACTGTGACCACTCACCCACACTCACTCACTCACACATACACACATTCTCACACACTCACACATACACTCAGACACACACTCACACACACACACACACAAACACATACACACACACATACATACACACACACACACACACACACACACACACAAACAGACAGACAGACAGACAGACAGACAGACAGACAGACAGACAGACAGACAGACAGACAGACAGACAGACAGACAGAGACAGACACACACACACACACACACCATATATATGGCAGTAAACTTTCTTGAATACTCACACGGCTGAGCGTGGCCTCTCCACTTTGGGGCTTCCACAGGCAGCGTGACCTTTGCACTTACCGGAAATTACACAATCAGCGTGACCTCTGCACTCACCGGAAATTACGCAATCAGCGTGACTTGTCCACTAAGCGGAAGTCACGAAATGAGCGGGACTTTAGAACCAAACAGAGTCGGACCATATAAAGCATTTATTCCTTCCGAACACAGTTGGACCTAATACAGCACAGGCAGGGCAGCAGGCCAAACAACTCATGGCATTGTTATTAAGGGCTAACAAATCATTTATTGCAAGTACATTGCAGACTCACAGTTCTGTTGATTCACAGCTTAGAATGAGAGTTGTGGCCTCTCCCTCGCGATCTTGCAGTGTGACTGAATCACTTCCAGGGATCCGGGGTTTTATAGTACTGCCCCCCCCCCCCCCCCTTCCTCTCCCAGAAGGGGTGTTACCTTCATCACAGTGATTGACACACGAGAGGATCTCAAGGTTTTTTAAACACTCACAACTTTTTTATTTTTTATTTATGGGAAAAATCCTCGGGGCCTGTTCAGCGGAGGAGGACTGTGAGTAAGATGGCCAAAAATCATAGCGATATATGGTAGCGTTTTTCTAAAATCAACATACGGCGCAGACAGGAAGTGTTCAAGATGAGACTTTTAATTATATAGATTTCACGTAATTCTAGGACGGATGGTATATATTGGTGATAGACACAAAATGCTGAAGTATCTCAGCGGGTCAGGCAGCATCTCTGGAGAAAAGGAATAGTTGACGTTTCGGTGTCGAGATCCTTCTTCAAACGGAGGAGAGTCAGGGGACAGGGAAACTAGAGGTATGAAAAGGTTCAGAAAAATCAGAGCCAGGAAAAGGAAAGGTGGAGTCCACAGTGGTTCAAAGGTCCACCTTTCAGCTCTAATTTGTTCTGTGGGCCGAAGGAACTGTTCTTGTGCGGTACTGTTTTATGTTCTAAATTAACTAATGGTGAAGGATATGAAGGCAAGGCTTTAATACCTGGACCAGAAATCAGGCGATACAGCTGTGTGAGTGCATTGTAAACTCCATCTATCCGAGTCAGGAAAACTGAATGTGCAGAGCAAGATGCTAAGTGCCAGCCCAATCACAGGATATGGGCAAATGGGTAGGGCAGTGTAGGTAGGCATGGACTTGATGGACTGAAGGGGCACGCAACTCCACAACTCTATGATTTCCACCCCCCGGATATTCTGTACATGAGAAAACAGTACAAGTTATTGTGTTAGAAGCAATGTGTACAAATTTAATATATAAAACATAGACAAAATTATGCTTTGTGCAATTAAATATATATCATGCATCTGCACTAAATGGTTTCTTTTCTTTTTGGGAAGCCATCAGTTAAATTAGCACTCAAGGTAGCCATCAAACATTATTGAACGTATTTAGCTAGGTGAAATGTAAAGCAACTCAGAGATCATAACCTACTTAATGGGCTTAATGGATAATTGTCTCCATTCTATCTGCTCGATCTATTTATATGTTTTGGTCTTTGATGGGAAATAAAAATGCCAATTTGTGGTTCGTGATGTAATGGAGCTTAGATTAAAGGCATGAAGTAAGACATTGCCTTCTCTCATTATTTGCCAATTCTGCTCTGGTGCTTTCATGCCTTGTGTATCACAATCTGCTTTTCAACTAATTAGAAATTAGAGTACCATTACAAAGACAATAGGTGCAGAAGTAGGCCATTCGGCCCTTTGAGCCAGCACCACCATTCACTGTGATCATGGCTGATCAACCACAATCAGTACCACGCTCCTGCCTTCTCCCCATTTCCCTTGACTCCGCTATCTTTAAGAGCTCTATCTAACTCTCTTAAAAGAAGCTACAAATTGAATCTCATTAAAACCCATCTAAATCGCATTTAAGGAAAACCATTGTTTCAATCATTCAACGAGGATTAACCAGCCAGAAATGATAACGATTTAGGAATTAGGTAAAAGAGAATCTGGAATCAGGTGTGTTTATTTGTAACAAGCTTTGGATATGAAGCGGAACAATGGAATTCTTACTCACTGGGGATTTGTAGGCCCGTTAGGCACAACAACACTAAATATACAATAAATCATTTGTTTCACTAAGTTTAGCCAGAGAGGGTGAATCTATGGAATTCATTACCACAGACTTGGCTGCAGAGGCCAATTCATTGGGTATTTTTAAGGCAGGTTCATGATTAGTAAATGTGTCAAAGATTAGGGGAAGAAGGCAGGAGAATGGGGTTGAGAGAAAGATAGTTCAGCCACGATTGAATGGTGGAGTAGACTTGATGGGCCGAATGACTTAATTCTTCTCCTATGACTTATGAATTTATAAAGTGCACCACAACAATGCAAAAAGCATGTTGAGCAACCGTAGCAGAGGTAAGTCTCGGGATGGGGATGGTAAGAGTTTGTGAGAATGTGATAAGAGTTGGTGGCGAATAAAAAAAGGAAATTAGTGTCAATATCTGGTTGATGATCAATGCGGACTTTTAGTTTAGTTTAGTTTAGAGATACAGCATGGAAACACGCCCTTCGGTCCACCAAGTTTGCACCGACCAGCGAACATCACCCGAGCACCCGTTCTATGTCGTACACACTAGGGGAAATTTACAGCAGCCAGTTAATCTACAAACTTGCAAGTCGTGGGAATTTAGATTTTAGAAATTCATGACTTTAGAGATACAGTACAGAAAGAGGCCCTACGGCCCACCAAGTCCCTGCCGACCAATGATCACCCCGTACACTATCCTACACACCAGGGACAATTTACAATTTTTTTACCGAAGCCAATTAACCTACAAACCTGGATGTCTTAGGAATGTGAGAGGAAACCGGGGCACCCGGAGAAAACCCACACGGTTACAGGAAGAACGTACAAACTCCGTACAGACAGCACCTAAGGTCAGGATCAAACCCTGGTCTCTGGCGCTGTAAGGCAGCAACTCTACCGTCTGAGCCATTGTGCTGCCCATTTGGTGGCTGTAAGGTCATGTTCCGCACAATAGATCTGAAACCAGCTGGGCACCAGAATTAACTTTGAGACTCACGCTATGATCAATAATAGAACAGGTTTCAGATTGCAGTCCTGGACAGCTGGCGTAAGACTATAAATGACATGCCTGGAATGCTTCGAGATAACAAACGTCAGGAATCAACTATAGTACACCTGAACAACACGTGACCTCAAATGCCAACCAACTGACGCCTTGCCGAGTTTAGAGAGGCTGCGAACATAGCCTATATTTATGCAACAGTCCAATGACAGCGATGGGGACCAAAGTTATTCCACAAAACCTGAATCACCAGGCCTCTGGTTAATCCAACCCATCATCCAGCCATGGTTAGAATACATATGAGAGGAATAGATAGGGTAAATGCACTGCCATTGACCCATAGTAGGGGAATTAATGACTGGAGGACATATGTTTAAGGTGAGGGGGAAAGATTTATTAGGAATCTGAGGGGCGACCTTTTCACACAAAGGCTGGTGGTGTATGAAACAAGCTGCTGGAGGACAGGTACATGGATAGGAAAGGTTTAGAGGGACTGCATAGGAAGGAACTGCAGGTGCTGGTTTATACTGAAGATATACACAAAATGCTGGAATAACTCTGCAAGTCAAGCAACATCACTGCAGAAAAGGAATAGAGGACGTTTCGGGTCGGTACCCTTATTCAGACCCTGAAGAAGAGTTCTGAAGAAGGGTTCTGACCAGAAACATCACCTATTCCTTTTCTTCATAGCTGCTGCCTGACCCGTTGAGGTACTCCAGCACTTTGTGTCTATCTTAGGTTTAGAGGGATATGGGCCAAATGCAGGCAGGTGGGACTAGTGTAGGTGGTGCATGTAGGTGAACATAGGTAAAGTGGGCTGAAGGGCATGTTTCCACATTGTATGACACTATGATTCTCTGATCCAAGGCTAATTATTTACAGCCATAATTATCCTGTGCATAAAGAAATCTAATACTGGTAACACACTGCCATTTTATATTTGTAATGAATTTAGTAGTTACTATCTGCTTGAGCAACACTGTTTAATATTTCATTTATTTATATAAATTGTTATAAATTGTTATCTTTGTTTTTGGACTGTTTAGAATGCTGCCTGGATTAGAGAGTATTAACTATAATGAGAGGTTGCATAAACTTGGATTGTTTTCTTCAAAGCAACATAGATTGATGGTAGACCTGATAGAAGTTCATAAAATTATGAGAGGGTAGATAGGGTAGACAGTCAGAACTGTTTCCCCTAGTGTAATGTCAAAGACTAAAGGGCATAGCTTTACGATGAGAGGGGCAAAGATTAAAGGAGATGTGCTTGGCAAGTTATTTACACAGAGGGTGGTGAGTGCCTGGAATGCGCTGCCTGGGGTGGTGATGGAGGTAGATACTATTGAGGCATTTAAGAGGATTTTGAATATGCACATACTGAGGAGGCGCTGTCCTGAACGGCTGCCTGTCCTGCAGCTGTCTGTTTTTTTCCCTTCTTTTTTATTATTTTTAGTTCGTTAAGTGTACAGTCAGGGGGCCTAAATCTTTTTATGTGTGGGGGTGGTGGGGGGGAAGGGGAAAACTGCTTTTCCAAGTCCCTACCTGGTCGGAGGGGTTGCCTTCCTCCGAGCAGCGTCTTCGACCTGTCCTCGCGGCCTACCAGCGGGTCCTGGAGCGACGTTTCCCTGAGGGGACCTGGCCAGAACATCGGCTTTGGCGGCGGCGCAGCGCTGGAGCGCTGTCGTGGAGCGGGCGATGCCTTTCCTGGGTCGCCGTGCTGGGACTCCAGTATGCTGGGACCGCCGATGAAAATATCGTGGAGCCACGGTTCTGTGGAGCGGCCAGCTGCGACGTTGAACTTTACATCCCAGAGCCTGGGATCTCTCACCGAGATCGCCAGTGTGCGGAGCTCCGTCTGGCGTGGCCTGTTGGCTTGGAAGCTGCGGGCTCCGGTGGGAAGGCTGCCGTTCCTGGCACCCCAAGCCGCTGGGGGTTCATCCGACGCCGTAGTACCATCACCCGGCGAGAACATCGGGCGCCGTGGCGGCGACTGTGGAGGCCTCAATAGGCCCGACTCTGGGTGGACAAGAGGATGGGGACTGGACTTTGTGCCTTCCCCCACAGTGGGAATCACTGTGGGGGGATGTTTTTATGTTTTGGTGTGGAATTTCTTCATGAATACTATGTTGTATTTTTATTAGTGTGCTGCAAGGACATCTGAATTTCCCCTGAATAAGGGGATTAATAAAGTCTAACCTAATGTGCAGGGAATGGAGGGATGTGGATCACGTGCAGGCAAAAGAGATTAGTTTAAGTTGGTATCATGTTCAGCATTGGCCTGTTATAGAGTCATTGTCAGAGAGTCACACAGTGGAGAGGACATAGGTTTAAAAAGTGAGAGGAGAAAGATTTAATAGGAATCTGAGGGATAACATTTTTTTAAACAGATGGTGGTTGGGGGGGGGGGGGGGGGGGGGTGTATGAACATTGCTGCCGGAGGAGGTAGTTGAGGCAGGTACTATTGCAATATTTAAGAAACATTTAGACAGGTCCACGGATAGGATGGATATAGAGGGATATGGGCCAAACCAAGCAGGTGGGACGAGTGTAGAGGGGTCATGTTAGTCGGTGTGGACAAGTTGAACCGAAGGGTCTATTTCCACGCTGTATGACAGCATGATTCTAACTCAGCGAGTCAGGCAGCCTCTGAAGAGCATGGATAGATGACGTTTCAAATCGAGACCATTCTTCAGAGATTTTTTTCTGTGAGCCTAAACTAGTTCTGTTTTCCCACTTTTGCATCCACTGCCTACACGCTAGAGGCAATTTACCGAAGCCAAGTACAAACCCATACGTGTTTGGAATGTGGGAGGAAACCAGAGCACCCGGAGAAAACCCACGCGGTCACAGGGTGATCGTACAAACTCTGTACAGACATCAGGTCGAATCCAGGTCTCTGGCACTGTAAGCAACTCTACCGCTGTTATCAGGCAGCATCTGCAGAGGAAATGGACAGATGACTGAAAAGAGAGCTGAGAAGATTTACCAGGATGTTCCCAGGACTCAAGGGTCTGAGCTACGGGGAAAGAGTAGGCAAGCTAGGACTTTATTCCTTGGAGCACAAGATGCTAAGGAGTGATCTTATGGAGGTGCAAGTCATTTAATCAATTGAAATTTTGTCAAATCATAGAAATATTCTCCAGCATTCCGAGTAATTTGGCAAACAGGTTTGTGGTTTTACTGGCTGTCAAACCATTTCAGAATTTGGGTCGATCACATGTCTAAGTTGCTACTGAACTCTCTCTCATCTCCTAACCATGCAACCCGATTCAGAGATAGTTCCTTCCCAGCTGTTATCAGGCAACTGAACCATCCTATCACCAAATAGAATCAGCAGTCCTAACCTTCCATCTATCTCATTGAAGATCCTTGGACTATCTTTAATCGGACTTTACTGGACTTTATCTTGTACTAAACATTATTTTCTTAAGGGTCTCGACCCAAAACGTCACCCATTCCTTCTCTCCAGGGATGCTGCATGTTCCAATGAATTACTCAGGCATTTTGTATCTATCTTCCCTTCAGCCTGTATCTGTACACTGTGGATGGCTCGATTGTAACCATGTATAGTCTTTCCGCTGACCAGTTAGCACGCATCAAAAGCTTTTCACTGTACCTTGGTACATATAAACTAAAGTAAACTGAAGTAAACCTCTGCATGCTGTCTCTCCTGTCCTTTTACCTATTCATAAGGTGGATATTTCTCTCTCTCTGTTAACCGGTGTTGCTCAGTTGACAAGAACTGCTATTAATTTATGACTACAGACTCAGAGGGTCCTGCAGCCTGGAAACTGACCTGTCAGTCTAATTTGTCCACACCAACCATGATGTCCCATCCAAGATACTCACATGTACTTGCATTTGACCCATATCCCTCGAAACCTTTTCTATACATATACTTGGAAAAGTGTCTTATAAATTCAATTATAGTACCTGCCTCAACTATCTCCTCTGGCAGCTTGTATCTCGATGTGAAAAGTTGTCCCTCAGATTCCTATTACTATCTTTAATCGGACTTTAGTGTTTTTTTTCTTGCATCAAATATTATTCTCTTTATCATGTATCTGTACAGTATGGATGGTTTGATTGTAATCATATATAGTCTTATCCGCTGACTGCATAGCACGCAAAAAAAAAAACTTTTCTCTATACCTCAGCACACATGAAAATAAGAAAATAAACTAAACTATTAAATCTTTCCCCTCACACCTTAAACTTATGTTCTCTGGTTCTTTTCTGTTTTGACTGAAGAAGGGTCTTGATCTGAAACGTTGTCTCTCCATTTCGTTCATAAATGTTGCCTGACCTGTTGAGTTACTCCAGCACATGCTGTGCACAAGATTCCAGCATCTGCATTATCCTTGTGTCTCCTCTTTGCAACAGGAAGTAGTTTCATGTTTACAATTACTGATACCACTCATTCTTTGAAAGCTGCAGTCAGATATGAGTTTATCTCTCGTGGGCTGAAAGTGTAGCGCAGCAGTAGAGTTGCTGCCTTACAGCGCCACGGATTCGGGTTCGATCCTGACTACAGGTGCTGTCTGTATGGAATTTGTACGTTCTCCCTATGACTGCGTGGGCTTTCTCCGGGTGCTCCGGTCTCCTCCCACATGCCAAAGACACGGGTTTGTAGGTTAATTGTCTCTAGAGTGCATGATAGAACTTGTGTGAACGGGTGATCATTAGTCAGCGCAGACTTAGTCAGCGAAGGGCCTGTTTCCACGCTGTATCTGTAAACTAAACAAAGTGCTTGAGTAACTCGGTGGGTCAGTCAGCATCTTTGGAGGGAATGATAGGCGACACCATGTTTGACTGGAGAAGGGTCCTGAGCTGAAATGTTGCCTGTCCATTCCCTCCACAGATGCAGCCTGACTCATTGAGTTACTCCAGCACTTTGTGCTTTGCTCAAGATTCCACCAGCTGCAGTTCTTTGCAGAAAGTAGAGGAATAGATCGGGTAGACACACTCTTGTCCAGAGTAGGGGAATCAAGAACCAGAGGATATAGGATTATCGTGAGGGAGGAACCTGAGCAGTAACTTTTTCACACAAAGGTCGGTGGGTGTGTGGAACGAGCTGCCAGAGGAGATAGTTGAGGCAGGTACTATGGAATAATTTAAGAAAAATTCAGACAGGTCCATGGATAGGACAGGTTTAGAGGGATGTGGGCCAAACGCAGGTAGGTGGGGCAGTGTAGATGTGGCATGTTGGCTGGTGTGGGCCGTTTGGGCCGAAGGGCCTGTTTCCATGCTGTAAGACTCTAAGACTCTGATGCCCCTGTCCCACTTAGGAAACCTGAACGGAAACCTCTGGAGACTTTGCGCCCCACCCAAAGTTTCCGTGCGGTTCCCGGAGGTTTTTGTCAGTCTCCCTAATGGTCGAAAGTGGTTTCCGCTTCTTCTATGTTCCGGTGATTATTTCAAAAAATTCGAAACCAGCCGCGACTAAAAATAGGTTGCCGTTGAAAAAATGTTTTAGTCGAAGCAGGTTGCGATGCTAGTTGAAGGTGGTTACCAGAGGTTGCAGGTGGTTGCCGGAGGTTGCAGGTAGTGGAAGGTCTTACCTTCCACTACCTGCAACCTCCGGCAACCACCTTCAACTAGCATCGCAACCTTGGGTGGGGCACAAAGTCTCCAGAGGTTTCCGTTCAGGTTTCCTAAGTGGGACAGGGGCATAAGTAGTTCACAACTACTGCTGCTGATGTTTAACCCAATTTTAAAACTTGGATTTACATTCCCTGGCAACTGTGTTGGGATATGAATTCATCGCTCCACATGTTTTGATGACGTCTCTGAATTACTCATTTATCTCTACACAGGTTCAATGTGCTGAAACACATCCGTGATAGAGAAACAATGCAAGAAAGAGCTTAGTACAGTAATGACGTGAGATAAATTCCACTGCGATAGGCCTTTGACAGGTCAGGAAGTGAGCTGTTTTAGCCTGTAGTGTAGAACCTGACATATATAACCACATTCTATCATTGAACATTTATTCCTATTTTTATCTTGCTGGCTGTCTGTCCTTCTCACATCCTGTTTCATTGTTAACTGTTAACTGCTTCTGAGTCAGATAGTTGTGTGTCCAACTTCCACCCCAAAGAGTAACATCCTTCACAAACTCTTCAGCGCCACCACAAACCTTCTTTACGATGAGACACAAGGAACTGCAGATGCTGTCTTACAAAAAAAAAGACACAAAATGCTGGTGTAACACCGTGGGTCAGGCAGCATCTCTGGAGGACTTGGATAGGTGACGTTTTAGATCGGGACTCTTCTCTAATCTCCTTACAATGATGTGTTCACCAAGAGCTTGTTTCTCTGATGAATATAAAAGGTCCCATCGCATCCAGGACACCACAGTGGCGCAGCGGTAGAACCGCTGCCTCACAGCACCAGAGATCCAGGTTCGACTCTCACCTTAGGTGCTGCCTGACTAGAGTTTGCACGTTCGCCTTGTGATTGCGTGGGTCTCCTCCGGGTGCTTCCGTTTCCTCCTACATATCAAAAACACACAGATTTGCTGGTTAATTTTTCTCTGTAAATTATTTGCTAGTGTATAAGAAGTGGATGCAAATGTGGGATAACATGTAACTAATGTAAACTAAAGATCAACAATCATTTACACTAATCCTACACTAATCTAATCCAAAATTATTCTCTGCATATTACCCCCGTTTCTATCAATCACTACCAGTATCTCGGCCCCCCGGGAGGCCTAGGCGGACCGTTCCAGTACTGTTGGACTCCTCTCGGAAGCCGTGACCTCTTTTCATCTGAAAATTGCTCGTTCTAAGCTTCTCCCCAGACTTGTTTCAGTCAAAAGTCACTGAATCAAGCACGAACAACTAATCTTTATTTTGATAAAACACAATTACAGTTCATCTATCGTACCTATCCCACCGCGGGTTCGATCCTCGTATCTGCCTGATCAAGCCCTCTAGGCCTCACTCAAACAGAGACACTCCAGAAGGTCACGCAGTCCCAAGCGCTCTCCCAGAAGATCAACGCTGGACCTTGTGGCAGTGGACTTTTATAGGTCCCAGGACCTCGAGGGGCCGAACCACATGGGGGTGGTCTCTAAACAATCCAATTACAGATATTGATTAACCCCGTCCATAACAGACATTTCCCTAATCCAATAACACAACAGCTTAATATATTGTATTCAAACAGGGCTTCTCAAGGAAGCCAATTTAGAAACACTTACCCTGAACTGCAAGAAACCCAGACTAGGCTCAATATCTCATCCCATCAACACTCGGCAAAGTAGAACTCTGCAAAATTATTTATAATTATTTACAAGGTGTATGTCTGGTTTGCAGCTATCCAATCCATTCTATGCATTTTGCAGCTAATTGACAGGGTCTGCAGATGTTCTTATTCTTTGCTTGCAACTTGTATCTAGGCTCTAGACACACTGGCACCACTCCGCATTTTGTCCTAGTTCTGCAGAGAGCAATTCCAAATTGACCAAATCTCCCAGCAGCCCTGAAACTAACCCCATTTTCAAGTCCTAGCCTCTCCAATTTGGCCAGGATTAACATTCCTTCCTTTTTTTTAAATCATATATGATAACCCATCATTTATGATAACCAAATTGTTCAATAATCAGTTAACCAGACATACATAAGTGTGTCCATTACATTTCCTATCTATCCAAAATGCTGGTGTAACTCCATGGGTCAGGCAGCATCTCTGGAGGACTTGGATAGGTGACGTTTTAGATCGGGACATTAGATGTAATGTGTCCATTACATTTCCCATCTATCAGCAACCAAAATGATAATGTTTCTTCCCAGAATCCTACCAACTGTCCCGAGTTTTCATAGACATAGCTTCACAATTTCTGTCTGATGCATCTTCACCTCCTGAGTTTTCGTGGGTACGATGTTATAATATGTATATCTGATGACGGGTCGCCATATAAATTTCACCTGGGTTCAGTCCAGATTTCCCTACAGGCGTGACTCTGATTTAAAGCAAACCGTAAAAAAAATTTCAATTTAACCAAATTCAGTCTCAGCCTCCAATTTACTATTTCAAATTTCATTGTCCATCTCATCCTTCTCATTCCACAGCATTGTGGCCGATAATACAATTCCATTCCAATTCCTGTGTAATTCCCAGCTGTTCAAATTTAAACAATCAATTTCTATATGCTGTCAATTTCATCATAAATCCAATCAAGACTGCCGAATCAAGGGACAATTTCTTTTCACCTTAATAATAGAAGCCGTTTTCCCATTAAGGGTTAAACAATTCAAATCCATCAGTCAAATATGCATCGGCTCTGCTATTCTCAATACCTAATCAAGTTTTCTTCTCTAATTTACTAAGTCTCTCCTCCAGCACCTCTTCTTATTTATGTATGTCTTCTCACTATGGTAACTCGATACTGTGTAGATTCTCTACAATGTTGGCTCTTTACTATATTGACTCTTTACTCTATTGGCTTAGTTCTCTGCCTCTTGGTTCTCACATACTAGTTTTTAACTCTAAGTAATATCCTAGATGGTTAGCATTGACCTTCCGAGGGGAACTCATTATCTAAATTTTTAGTCCACCTCATCATTTTATGTACCAGCACCTTACGTTCCCATGATACTTTTAGCCACTAAATCGGCATTACGATTTCTAATGTCTACTGGGGTCTGTACTTTATTATGGGCACCACATTTTGTTACAGAGATTTGTCTGGGTAGCATTAAGGCACTCAATAAATTTGTCACCACTTGTTTGTATAATATTTGGGTTCCTGCAGAAGTTAGGAATCCCCTATTTTTCCATAATTGCCCAAAATCATGCACCACCCCAAATGCATATCGAGAATCAGTGTAAATATTTACTTTTAGATCTTCCCCAATAATACAAGCCCAAATTAAAGCAAATAATTCAGCTTGTTGTGCAGAATAGGGTGATTCAAAAGCAGCTGCTTCTACAATCTCCGTCTTTTGATTAATAATTGCTTACCCAGACAACCTCTCACCCCGCGGTCCAATGGATGCACTACCGTCCACATATAATGTGATGTCAGGGTCTTCCATGGGTACATCCCTCAAGTCCTCCCTCACTGATGTTTTTTCCTCGATAACAAATAAACAGTCGTGTCCTGCTTCTGCTTGCTCTTCTAAAAAGTGTCATGGGTGAAATAAGAAAAGAGGCTGGGTTAATCAATGTACAATGTTTGAACTGCAATTTTGGATTGTTCAACATATAGATCTCATACTTGTTTAGGCAGGCCATTGTCAAGTGCTGTGTTTGAAGCTGCGCAAACAATACCAATACCGAATGTGAACTGTACACTACAATTTCCTGCTGCAGTGTCAAATTAGCAGCTGATTTTAAACTATTGTAAATTGCAGTTAAGATTTGAGTGCAATGAGGATGTCCCCAAGCTACTGGATCTAATATGGAAGAGTAATATGCAACTGGTCTATGTCTATCCCCATGCTTTTGCGTTAGTTCCGAAGTGGCACAATCAGATAGAATTCAGCAATACAGCTGAAAAGGATGATCGTATAATGGCCTTCCCAATGCCGGGGCTTGCATCAACGATCTCTTTAAGTTAAATGCTTCCTGTGCCTCCTTTGTTAATTTAAAATTGCCCTCCTTGCTAGTATAAGGTGTTAGCTCCTTGGTTTCTAGAGCTATAATTGGAATCCAGGGCCTGCAATAATTAATCATGCCCAACCATTGCCTCATTTGTTTGGCTTCTTTTGGGATTGGAGATTCGCCGATAGGCTCGAGTCTGCTCTTCTCAAGACTTCTTTCAGTGACCGAAATTATAATCCCTAGAATGTTTACTTTCTCCTGAGCTACCTGTACTTTTGATGGTGAGACTACATATCCTAGGTCGGTTAGATGATTTAGTAGTTGAAGTGCAGTGTCCTTTCGATTACTGGATTCGTCTTTACTAGCCACTAATAAGTCATCAACATACTGTACTAATGTTGAATTCATTTTAAGCTTCAAAGTACTTAGCTGATCCTGCAGACACCTGGAAAATGAAGTAAGCGAATGAAGTTGACAAATCCTTGAGGCAACATGGTCCAAGTATATTGTTGACCTCTATATGTGAAGGCAAACACATATTGGCTGTCTTCATGAAGAGGAAGAGATAAGAATGCATGTTGCAAGTCGACTATTGAAAAGATTTTTGCTTCAGCTGGTATTTGGGCAAGGATATGGGCAGGGTTTGGCACTAGGGCATGAAGTGGTTCTACAACAGAATTGATTTCCCTTAAGTCTTGTACAAGTCTATATTGGTCCTCCTTTCCCGGTTTTGGAATGGCAAGAATAGGGGTGTTACAGATGGATTGGCACTTCACCAATATTCCTTGTTCTAGCAAACCCCAAGTTGTCAATGCTGCTGATGGCCTGTAGTTTCAATGGATATTGTCGGATTGAAGGAAGGATTACCCCTTTCTGAAGAGCTACATTACCTTTGCTGTCTTCTCCCCGTTCTCAAGGGGTCTACATATTCTTTACCTCACTCCCCAGATGATGACATAAGAGAGTAACAACTTTCCATGGGGCCTGGTAAAATTCAACAGCATATTGGTTAGACAAATTCTGCTTTTGATCATTATTCGGGTCTGCCAAGGTAATTGCCTTTCTTACCATCGTTCCTAGGTCTTTAGCTCCAGCCGGGAAATTCACCTTTCGGGTGATGTGAGGAGCAACTTCGTCAGTTCTTTTCCATAACTGAGCTGGTATTTTAGCATACTCGGCAGCTCCCTCATTTCCTTCCATTCGTGCCAATACTTCTATTCCCCATTCCTGTCCTTCATATGATTTAAAGAAGGTTTCCAGCTCACTGTCCTTTCCACTCCTATTGTAAGCCAGTGCCATATATAATTCAGAGAAGTGCTCTAAAAACTAATCCGTTCCTTCTCCCCTTTTTGGTCTTACATCTATTGTTCTGGTCAAATCGATTTTTTAAGGGTGTTGGCAAGAGCTGTTAGAACAGCTTCTTCCCTTGCATCATTTTTGCATCTATAATATTTGCAAGAACTTCATGCGATGGATGCCCTACATTTGTTAGGAATCTGGTGTGCTCACTTGGGGTAATCATTTGCTGGATCACCGCCCATAAATCCCAGGAATCAGCATGATAAATGTGCATTGTAGTTCTTAAGTGATCCACAAAAGAAGCGGATGGTTTTCTACGATCGGGTATTTGACTTAAAATCGCCATAATTTCATTAGACTTCCATGGGGAATAGATTCTAATTGTATGGGGATTATTTGCACTCACTGCATTGGTTGGATCGAAAGAAGGATTAGGCATTTCCCTTACAGGGAGCTGTCTAAGGGTTGTTTGTTTATCTTCAGGATCAACATTTCATCAAGTAAAGAGGTTCCTGTCTCTCAGGCACTCTTCGCTATCAGGTATCAGTCAACAATCGACCAGAGGGTTACTATTCACTGTTGATCAGCCACTATTCAGAATCGATCACGGATATGCACCAACTCCAAAGTTCTATGTGCAGGAATTCGAATTCCACCTTACTGGGAGAACTTCAATATGAAATTCAGTATTTGGAAATTTGGCTTTGCAAATATAGACTTGTTCTCCAACTCCAATTTTAGTGCATATCTCTCCTCATACGCGGGCACTCAAATCAAACTAAAATTGCCCAATCAATTGAATTCTTGAATGGACTGGGGTATTCCGGCCAATCTGTACTCTGTCCACCCAAGCCCAGTGCCTTTACGAGATTCCATGTCCGTCACACAGGACTCAGATATCTACGCACAGACACTCCTATCAGATGGGCACCGGGGGTTCAGCGCCTAGCCGCTTCGCTCTGTGAGTTATCGATGCTGATTATCGCACCTTTTCAATTCGCGCTCACGGCAAAGATCCGATTTATACGTAGGTCAGACCTGTATTTCAATACCCCACCAATTGGATACCAAATCTAACCTTGGGCCACCCCTCGCCCAATGAAGCGCGTTTGGCTCTCGTTAAAGCAGCTGCAGTCTGCTAACTATGACCAAAGTTTTGGGCCTCTAACCCAGGAAAGGGCCTTTAACCCAACCCCAGCAAGGCCTCTAACCCCACCCTGGTTTTATGGACTCCTAACCCAAAGGAGTGCTAACCAACCCCTCACCCCCATGCTTGCTATACTCTGTTCTAATGATCTTGATTTGACCCTTTCCCAAGCCCGCGAATGATCGATCCGCTCCGATTAATGAAGTGCCGAAAATCAATACACCGTGGGCTCGATTTCTGCACTCGTGATCGAAACCCCTTGATCGCAAACATGTGTTTGGGGGTCTTTTGAGATCCCGGACAAGCCCCCAATGTAAATTGCTCATTCTATGCTTCCCCCCAGTCTAGTTTCAGTCAAAAATCACTTGAATCAAGCACTTAAACAACTAATCTTTATTTTGACGAAACACAATTACAGATCAACTCATGTAGCTATCCCACCGTGGGTTCGATCCTCGTATCTGCCTGATCAAGCCCTCTAGGCCTCGCTCAAACAGAGACACTCCAGAAAGTCACGTAAGTCCAAGTGCTCTCTCAGAAGATTGACGCTGGACCTTGTGGCAGCGGACTTTTATAGGTCCCAGGACCTCGAGGGGCTGAACCACATGTGGGTGGTCTCTGAATAATCCAATTACAGATATCGATTAACCCCATACATAACAGACATTTCCCTAACCCAATAATACAACAGCTCAATACATTGTATTCAAAGGTAGACAAAAATGCTGGAGAAACTCAGCGGGTGAAGCAGCATCTATGGAGCGAGGGAAATAGGCAACGTTTTGGGCCGAAACCATTGTATTCAAACTAGATTTCGCAAGGAAGCCAACTTAGAAACATTTACCCTGATCTGCAAGAAACCCAGACAAGGCTCAATATCTCATCCAATCAACACTCGACAAAGTAGAACACTGCAACATTATTTCCAATTATTTACAAGGTGTATGTCTGGTTTGCAGCTATCCAACCCATTCTATGAATTGTGCACCTAATTGACAGAGTCTGCAGATGTTCTTATTCTTTTCTTGCAACTTGTATCTAGGCTCTAGACACACCGGCACCACTCCGCAGCTTGTCCCAGTTCTGCAGAGAGGAATTCCAAATTGACCAAATCTCCCAGCAGCCCAGAAGCTTTTACCCCATTTTAAAATCTTAGCCTCTCCAATTTGGCCAGGATTAACACATCCAGTAAAATGTATATTGCAGGAAGGCTCTGGAACCAAGGGTGGCGGAAAATCGTTGGTGGACTTGTAGTTGTATCAGTTGCTGCACAAATATCTTGCAACCAAAAACCATGCTCTTGTATCTGTTGATCATGGCAAATCATAGGAAGACACCATGACCTAAAGAACAAAGCGGTACAATGGTCCAGGGAGATTACCTTCAGATTAGTAACTTTCTGTCTGTCTACTGATCTGGACTTTGTCAGCAAACACTTTTATGTGGCAGGTTTCTCCTCCCCAATAGATTCTGAAATCCAGCGATAGAGAGCACAGATCAGACCTAACTTTTATGTAAATACAAAGGAATTTATTGAGCTCTGTACTTTGTACCTAAGGCACTAAAAGATTAAATAGTGTATGAATGGTGGACAATGATCAACAAACAGTTGTTAAATCAATGCCCAATTACAAAGGGACAATGTGGACAGGAGCACAAGAACAATATTTAGTCCGTCGAACCTGCTCCATCGTTCAGTTAGATGAGATGTTGCCTCAAAGATCCCCACCATGCTCTCTTCTTACCGCTACCATCGGGCAAGAGGTACAGAAGGCAAAATTCACCAGGTTCATGAACAGCTACTTTCCCACAACCATCAGGTCCTTGAACAAACCTCCACCCAAACCTCAACAATGGAAGATTACAGTCCATCTGTAGACGTTAGAGACACAGTGTGGAAACAGGCGCTTTGGTCTGCCGAGTCCGCGCTGACCAGTGATCACCCCGTACACTAGCACGATCCTACACACTAACCAACATCTGCAGATTTTGCACACAGGAAGCTCGCACAAACATTTACGTGGTAAGCAGTGCAGGTGTACATTCTGATCTGAGGCAAGATTTGAGTCCTTATGTATTTACCAAGATCTACACATTGGACGCTGAACTGTTGATGAATACAGAACATGTGTACAATTGCCATCTGAATTTCTGGTGACTGGAATCTTGGATGATGTTATCTGTAACTTCCAGCATCCCATTAACGTGTGACTCGGTGAGTTTTGTACAATGTATGTTGAAAACTGAATTATTAATGCACTAAAGAATATGATGGTAAGCACCCATTATTGATAGTCCGCATTGTAAAAGGTTGTTTGCACTCGACATTTGCCAACACAAATACTTCCTGCATTACAAAGTGACCATGTTTCATAAATACCTCATCAATTGAAGACTGCTCAGATAATTCTGACTTTGGGGGAAGTCAGGGCGGCATAGTGGTACAGCGGTAGAGTCGCAGCTTTACAGCGCCAGGGTCCCTGGTTCAATCCTGACTACAGGTGCTGTCTGTTCACATTAGCTCTACATTATCCCACTTTCTCATCCACTCCCTGCATGTTAGGGGCAATTCACAGGGGGCTAATTAACCTGCAAACCCGCATGTCTTTGGAGATGTGGTAATCTGGAGGACCTGCAGGAAACTCATGTGGTCCCAGGGGGAATGTGCAAACTCTACATGGGCAGTACCTGATGTCAGGATCAAACCCAGGCCTCTGGTGCTATGAGGTAGCAGCTCTACCAACTGCGCCACTGTGCCACCTAAGTTCTTTTTTATTCCCTCTATCCCCCCCCCCCCCCCCCCCCCCCCCCCCCCCCCCACTCTCCTTCCACCTACACCCTTCCCTTTGGCTTTACATTTCACTCCTCCTTATCTGGTACTCTTTTACCTCCTTTGTGACTTAGTCCACTCATCCACCTATCCAACCTCCCTCACCTGTATCCACCCATCACTTAGCCTTTAGCCTAACCACACATCTCTCCTCCCGCTTTCTCCTCCCTACTCCAATGTAGAAGAAGGTTCTCAACCTGAAATGTCGCCTATCCATTTTCTCCCAAGCTGTTGCCTGATCCATTGAGTTCCTCCAGCATTTCGTGCATTACACAAGGAGTGGGTTTACCATGATGCTCCTTATTACACCATAGAATATAGAACACAGAACAGTACAGCACAAGAACAGGCCCTTCGACCCACAACTCCCATGCTAAACATGGTGCCAAGACCAAACTGTACATTATCCATTTCACTCCATTTCCTGTATATCCAATGCCGATCCAAAAATCTTTTAAATGCCACTATCATATTAGATTTTAGTTTTAGAGATACAGCATGGAAACAGGCACTTTGGCCCACCGTGTCCGCGCCCACAAGCAATTCCCGCTCACTAGCACTATCCCACACACTAAGACCAATTTACAATCTTTACCGAGGCCAATTAACCTACAAACTTGGACGTCTTTGGAATGTGGGAGGAAACCAGAGCATCCGGAGCAAACCCATGTGGTCACGGAGAGAATGTACAAACTATGTACAGACAGCACCGGTAGTCAGGATTGAGCCCAGGTCTCTGGCGTTGTGAGGCAATAACTCTACTGCTGGGCTATTTTGCTGCCCCTTGCTTCAACCTCTAACACTGGCAGCGCATTCCAGGCACACACCACCCTCAAAGTAAAAAACTTGCCCCACTCGTCTCCTCTAAACTTTGTCCCTCTCACCTTTAAAGTGATGCCTCCAGATATTTCTACTCTGGAAAAAAAGGTTATGACTGTCTACCCAATCCATGCCTCTCATAGGGTTATATAGATGGTAGATAGGCTTTGGGGTATCATGAGGTGAGTCGCTTACTGTTCAATACCCAGCCTCTGACCTACTTTCAAAGTCACAGTATTTACCTGTTTGGTCCAGTTGAGGTTCTGGTTCATGGTACCTCAGGATATTATTATTCATCGGTAAAGATTGTAAATTGTCCCTAGTGTGTAGGATAGTGTGAGAGGATCTCTGGATGGCCAGGACTCGATTGGGCCAAAGGGCCTGTTTCCACACAGTATCTATAAACTAAACTAAGCTAAAAACTAAACTAAATTAAACTAAAGCAAGCACACAGCAACCATCCAGGCATACAGCAAGGAGGCAGTTATGTTTAGGGAAGAACTGAAAATGCTGGTTTACACTGAAGAAAGACATTAAAAAGCTGTAGTAACTCAGGGATACTGAGTTGGATGATCAGCCATGATCATATTGAATGGCGGTGCAGGCTCGAAGGGCCGAATGGCCTACTCCTGCACCTAATTTCTATGTTTCTATGTTTCTAACTCAGTAACTTTCACAGAACCTGAGATCAATCCTGACCTTGGTGCTGTCTATGTGGAGTTTGCATGTTCTCTCTTTGACTGCGTGGATTTCCTCTGGGTGCTCCGGTTTCCACCCACATCTCAAAGGCGTGCAGGTTTGCAGGTTAATTGGCTTTGATAAAATTGCCCCTTGTATGTAGGGAGTAGATGCAAAAGTGGGATAACATAAAACGAATGTGAATGTAAGATCGACGGGCGGCATGGGCTCGGTGGGCTGAAGGACCAATTATACCATGCTGTATCTCTAAAAAAAAGTTAAGAAGGAAGGAGAGAGGCATCTTACTATTGAACAAGATCATTTGTAATCAATTATTTTTCTGCATGAAAATTCAGCAGACAATCTGCATACAGAAAAGGACACACAGTGCTGGAGTAAGTCAACGGGTCAGGCAGCATCCCTGAAGAAAGGGAATAGGTGACGATTCGGGTCTAAACCCTTCTTCATACTATTCTGAACTCTTCAGAGTTATGTTTGTCTGGACATGACACTGAATCTTTAATTCGGCAAGATTAGCTGACAAATTGAACTCCTGACAGGGTGTACTTTCTTCTAATGCAGATAAAAAGTTTAAATAAACAGCTCCTTCCAGACTCCAGAATGGTGTCATCGAATTCCAGAAATAGTACTCAACGACCCGACGTGCCACATTCAATGACAAATGGACGGACGTTATGGATTAAGGGAGCGGCAGAACAATTGTTTGGTTTTGAGAGAAAGATGAAAGGCACTTGTGCAACATGTCTCAAATATAATCAAAGATTAGTCCATTGGCGTCGCAGTGGAACTCGAAGGGCCAAATGTCTGACCTCCCGAGCCTTTTCATGTCAGTGACTGACTCAAATTCTCCATTACAGATAGAGTAGCAGAGGCACAAGGCCACTTAGAGCAGAGCAGTGGCGCAGCTGGTAGAGCCGCTGCCTGAGACCCGGGTTCAATCCTGATCTTGGCTGCTGTTGATGTGTGGAGGTGACCGGTCCACCCTGTGACCGTGGGGTTTTCTCCGAGTGCTCCAATGTCCAGCCACATCCCAAACACCCAGTGTGGGTTTATCGGTTAAATATAGTTTAGTTTAGTTTAGTTTAGTTTAAAGATGCAGAACGGAGACAGGTCCTTCAGCCCACCGAATCCGTACCAACCAGCAATCCCCGCACATTAGCACTATCCTACACAGACCAGGGGCTGTTTACAATTTTACCAAGTCAATTAGCATACAAACTTGTACGAGTGTGGGAGGAAACCGGAGCTCCCGGAGAAAATCCACCCAGGTCACGGGAAGAATGTACAAACTCCGTACAGACAGCACCTTTGGTTAGTATCGAACCTGGGTCTCAGGCGCTGTGAGGCAGCAAGTCTACAGCTGCTCCACCGCGCTGCAGTTACATAGAAACATAGAAACATAGAAAATAGGTGCAGGAGTAGGCCATTCGGCCCTTCGAGCCTGCACCGCCATTCAATATGATCATGGCTGATCATCCAACTCAGTACCCTGTACCTGCCTTCTCTCCATACCCCCTGATCCCTTTAGCCACAAGGGCCACATCTAACTCCCTCTTAAATATAGCCAATGAACTGGCCTCAACTACCTTCTGTGGCAGAGAATTCCAGAGATTCACCACTCTCTGTGTGAAAAATGCTGGTGTACACCGAAGATAGACACAAAGTGCTGGATTAGTGTTCGGGGCAGCATCTCTGGAGAACAAGGATCGCTGACGTTTCAGGTTGGGACCCTACTTTCAGTCTGAAAAAGGGTACTGTACCGAAACGTCCCCCTTTGGACTTTTTCTCCAAAGATGCTGCCTGACCCACTGAGTTATTCCAGCACTTTGTGCCTTCTTTGGGTTTGTCGTTTAATTGGTCTCTGTAAATTGCCCCTGGTGTGTAGGGAGTGGATGAGAAAGTGGGATAACGTTGAACTAGTGTGAACGGGTGATCGATGGGCAGAGTGGAGCCTGTGGGTCGAAAGGCCTTTTTTCTGTGCTGTATCTTTCAATCAATTTATCTGACCATAGATATGTTAACTCCTGGCCTGAATCAGTCTGAAGAAGGGTCTCGACCCGAAACGTCACCTATTCCTTCGCTCCATAGTTGCTCCAGCATTTTTGTCTACCTTCGATTTTTCCAGGATCTACATTCTTTCTTAAACATTAACTCTGGCCTTGTCTTCATGACGAAAGCCAAACCTCCATCTGTTTTTAAATAATCTGTCATGTTTATCAGCTCTTACAGACTATTACTCAATAGGACAAATGATAGAGATAGACCTCTTACTAAGCAGACTACATTGAAAATGCGCAATGCTCAACTAACAGCTTGCACAACAAAGTATATAAAGCCATATCACACAGTACGATCAATTTATAAAGTTATCATGATCCTCAGGCATGCCCCTCTGCTTCCCGTTAATAAAACTAATAAAAAACATATAAATCTTAACTGTTTATATACATAAAATTAAACCATTTGTTCATTGTTTACAGAAATTAAATTATCCAATTGGCTAATTATATACAGCTATGTATCAGCATGGTTATAAACTAGTCACAAAGTGCTAGAGTAACTGAGCAGGTCGGGCAGCATTTCTGGAGTAAAAGGATAGGTGACAGATCACGTCAGCACCAATCTTCAGACTCGGAAATGTCACCTATCCTTTTTTCTCATGATAAGCTGCCCGACCTATTAAGTTACTCCAGCACTTTGTGTCTATCTTTGGTATAAATCAGCATCTGCAGTATGTTGTTTTGACTAGTTATAAACTAAACAGTCCTCAATTTCAATCTCTTGAAGTATAAACTCTACTCATTAATGTCATAATTAACATCCCAAAAGTATGTACTTCTAGTCCTAGTAATTGGCTTCAAACACTTCTGATCACTCACCATATATCATAGTTATTACCACACCAAAATTATTGTCTCCATATTTATATATATATAATACACACACACACACACACACACACACACACACACACACATATATATATATTTAAAAAAAAAAATATATATATATATATATATATATATATATAAAATATATATATATATATATGTGTGTGTGTGTGTGTGTGTGTGTGTGTGTGTGTGTGTGTGTGTGTGTGTGTGTGTGTGTGTGAATGTGTGTGTAAATGTTACATACTTTCTAAAATTAACTTAGTTTTAGTTTTAGTTTAGTTTAGTTTAGAGACACAGCACGGAAACAGGCCGTTTGGCCCACCAAGTCACGCTGACCAGCGATCCCCGCACATTAACATCATCCTACACGTACTAGGGACAATTTGCAATTTTACCACACATATCAACCTACAAACCTGTATATCTTTCGAGTGTGGGAGGAATCCGGGGAACCCGGAGAAAACTCAACAGGTCAGGCAGCATCTCTCAAGAACATGGATAGATGGCCTTTTGGGTTGGGACACTTCTTCCGAAATGGCCCATTGTCCCACCATGTCCATGCTAACTGACGAAGCTGAATTTTAGTTAAAATATAAGAAGATATTAAAATAGGTTTCTGGGCTAGCTTACAACTTATATTTAGTCTCAAATTAGGCTTGCCTCAGGTTTTGGGTGTGTGGGATAATAAATCCTATAACATTGTCTCCCAAGTGAGGAAGTGACAGAGAAAGAAACAGCTAGTCACATCTTTGAAGTAAGATGCCATAAACCAAATGGCCTATGTTTATGAGGGACCAGATGACAGCGAGGAAGCAGCGAAAGAGCTAGGGTGATCTCTGTGAAGATAAGATGCCATAAACCAAATGACCAATGTTATCGTACTATGTAAACAAAAGGCCTTTGATGTGATGCATTCTGTGGAAACCTTTTCCTGTACCTCTGACCATGACTAATGTCTGTGAAATGTGCTAAGGGGACAAAAAAACCCTATTTAAGGCAATGTAATTCTGTTGTTCAGTGTGGTGGACGGAGGACGGTCAAGTGTCTGTAATGGTCACTTGACTGGAGTTCTCCCTCCCTTCCATCGGCCGATAATAAGTAAAGTTGTGAACTGGTCTACCAAACAGTTTGTGTGGTGTCTGTTTATTAAGAAGCGAACCTGGTTTAGTAGTTAAGTAAGTAGCTTTTTCATTGGCGTAGTTATGCAGGCCTCGCTGGGACCACATCAACGACTGACTGTGCAAGAGGTTGCAGAGATTGCCGGGATTGGAAGGGAGATAACTGAGCTCTATCGGCCCCCTTGTAAGACCGACTCCCTAGAAACTCCCGGGAACGTTTGTGATCCTTCAGCAGACATTGAATTGGTTCCCTGCCGAGGTTCTTAGAAACAGACAAAGGTAAGACCAGTTGGGCTTTATATGTTTTTTTTAAGAAGGGATTGTGTATGTATTTTTAAGACAGAATTGTGCATGTATTTTTAAGAAGGGCATGTGTATTTTTATGAAGGACTTGAGCGGTTTCTCTTTCTATCTCTCTTTGTTTTCTGTTTTTTATCTCTCTCTACTAAGGGCTCATCGGCCTCGTTGAGACATCCGTGATTTGTCGGGTTGAGATACGGTGGTTGAGGTGTGCGTCTGGCTTATTGAGACATCTGAAGAGATGTCGGATTCAGAAATAAGTGGCGTTGTATATTAAAGATTTAAGAAGTCTGCCAGGTTGAGAAACAGGGGTCCCGGTTAGTGGGTCTGCTTCGTTGAGACACTTGGGTCGTATATTAAAGAGTTAAAAAGTCAGCCAGATTGAGAAACTGGGGTCTCGAGTAGCGAGTCGGCCTGGTTGATATATTTGGAACGATTCGGAATTAAGAAGTCTGTTTTCTCTCTCTTTCTATTTATCTATGGGAAATGCTCTGGATAACAGTCCAATATATGTGTTATTTGAATCCTAGGTATAATAAGAAATTTAGAATGTTAAGTTACAAGTTGACCAAACGGTTAGGGGATGAAGCCTGGCCAGTAGGGGGAACATGGAACGTAGAGATGTTGATATGGGAAAGGAAGGCAGGAAAGAAATGGAAGAAAGGAATTAAAACATGGGACGCAGACGCAGTGAAGAAGCATGAGGAGAGTATAGAGTTTGAAGTTGGATGGATGTTGCATGTCAGAAGGGGATAGAGTTAAGAAACAAGGATAGAACTCGGAAAGGATGGAACGTATTGCAACTAGAATGCCAGTGGGCAGAGGAACAAGAGGAAATAATTAAAAGACAGACAGGAGGTGAGAAACAGGTGATGGTTAGTAAAAAATAAACCCAGTACTGGTAAATCCTCTGGAGGAGACTTCATGTCTGGCACGACGACCCTATTTGGTAGTGAAGATGAGGAGTTAGATAATCTTGGGAGATGTCCACCTCCCTATGCCCTACCAGTAGCAATGGCATCTTTACCTGGGACAGTTCCGTCAGTAACATCCCTATACCTTGAAGTTCTGACCTTACAAAGCTCCCCAGGATTGGGAGCAGGGGAATGCCTTTCTGTGCGTAATTTGCTTGAGGCATTGAGGCTACCAGAACAGCTGGTCATTGTTAAATGTACTGCACACACTGGTGCTGGGGACCCTATAGCAAAAGGCAATAGGTTGCTGATAGTGTATCCAAACAGGCAGCCTGTACATCCAAATGCGTAGTGTCAGCAGCTAAACAGATGCTAGCAAATAGAACGGTCCTGCCAAACATGAAGGAGGTATGTACATTACAGAGGGACGCCTCTCATATATAATAATAACTATGGAAACAAGAGGGCTGTGCCATTGATACAGCACACCCCGCTTGGACAAGTTGGTGTATACGATACATTTTTACTCGTCTTACCCATGCTGGTAAGGAGGGAATGATAGGATAACAAAGGAAATGTGGTGGCAGGCCTATGAATGTAAAATTTGCCAACAAAGTAATCCAGGCAAATCAATTAAGATACCCTCAGCGGTGACGCCAATGCCATCACGATCGTTTGAATGCATACAGATTGATTTTATTGAAATGCCAAGGGCCCAGTGTTATAAATATTGCTTAGTGATTTTAGATTTATTTAGCAGGTGGAGTGAAGCTCTACCAACAACTAATAATACTGCTGAAACTATGGTAACATTGTTGTTAAGAGAAGTTATTCCCAGGTTTGGCCTACCTACTGCCATAAGTTCAGACAATGGTCTTCATTTTATTGCCACTATTAATAAGGAAAAATGTGCACATTTTAATATTCGACTGCAATTTCACTGTGTACACCACCCACAGGCATCTGGGATGGTGGAAAGAGTCAATGAGGATTGCAAAACAAAATTACCCCGGAGGTAAATCCTTTTTCTGACAGGCAACTATGTTATAAAAAAATTTGGGGATGAAGGAAAATTTGTTGGAGAAATGAGGATAAGGTAGGGAGACTGAAAAGTCACGGGGAGTCTGACTAATCATGATCTGGATCAATGTCCAATTAGGGTTAGGTAACCAGGATTTTGGTAAACAGAAGTCTTGTCAGAAAAAGGGAAAGTAAATTACAAAGAGATGTCTTTGAAGATGAAATATTATATACTGCTGGTAAAACAATGTTTTTGTATATATACTGCTGGTAAAACAATGTTTTTGTATATGTACTGATTGTAAAGCAATGTTTTTTGCATGTGGAATGTGTGAAATTCGAAGCAATGAGCAAAGTTGTGTCGCTTTAAGAAGTTTGTCCTTTAAAATGCAAATGGGACAGACAGTTTATGGTGTGCTCCGTTAAGAAACAGGCATGAATGGGGGGCGGAGCTATACTCGAATGATAAAATGTGTTGGTTGATTATAAATCTTTTGAACCAAGTTTAAAAAAGACTCATCCCGATTAAAGTGTTAAATGAGATTGGCAATGACAAAATTACAGAGAAAAAGAAAATGTATTATTGATTACTGATTCTGAGTGAGTTCTTTTGGGAAAGGTTGTTTTGATATGATAACAGAGGTTTTCTTTTAAAACGCAAATGAAGCAAGATTACTGTTTGCAAGCAAACAAAAAGATGTTGAAGCATGGGCTGTTTGAGGAAAATGAAGGTAGATGAAAAATTGTATTATGACTTACAAAAGGGGGTTTGAGGGAACTCACAATGAGGGATGAAAGGTGAGAACATAATGTAGATTGGGGAAGAGAACATATTTGGAGAATTGAATATTCAGGTGGAGAGAGCCTCTTCGGATATAATCGAATTAAAGAATAAATTCAAAGGGAAGTGTTAGGAAGGAACTGGAGAAACTGGAGGATCAAAGGAAGACAAAAGTGCTGGAGAAACTCAGCTGGGAACAAGATTTACAACTTTTTATTGATACAGGAAAAGCTGCGGTGTCCACCCCCTGGAGAGTGGGGGGGAAGCCACTTACAGGCCCTGGGCAATTAACTAATTATGTATGGTCGGCAATTAACCCATGTCTTGCCAGATCTACATTCCCAGGTTGGAGGAGTTTTTGCTGGAAACCAGTAACCAAGGCCATAAAAGCTATACGATGATGGTGCTGGGACAAGAAGAAATTGAGACTGTATTGAAAAGAACAACCAAGTGTTGCTAACAACATGAACTGCTGTAAAGATTGAAGATCATCGTCGCTGGATACATTTGATTGACTGTGAACAGTTTGTGGAAACAAGGACGATGGGCTATTGATGCTCCCTTTATTCTGGGGTGGCCCAGCCCACATGGACTGAACTTTCTTCAGACTGGCAAGCTTGCGGACTAACCCACATTTAAAGGATGGTACACACCTCCTTTTAAACAAGATTGAAGTCAAACATGACAAGCGCAGCAAAGATAACCTGACTACAGACAGTAAGAGGTCTGCAAAGGCCAGTTAAATCTACCTGTTTTTGCCACAACCAAGGCACTGGTGTATTTTTAGGAAACAGTATATTTGTGACAGGCATTGTTATGTTGCAAATGCAGTGCCACACAAGAGAAGCATGAACCAGTTACACCAGCACACGGGGAATTCCAAGCGAAGCCGAATAAAGGCTGAGCAATTTTAATGATCCTTTTCCTGTCCTATGGTAGTATCTTAGTGTCACGTCCGGGGGAGATTGGTGGCCATTTAAAATGTTTGGAGGGACTTGTGGAACGATTGTCCACTATGAAATGATTGTGTTACTGATGTACTATTAATTTGTCTGATGAGATGCTTATGGTCTTTCGTATGTACTCAGCAAGGACTGTAGTTGTTATCAAAAATTTGATAAAAGGATGGAATGATGAAGCTGAATTTTAGTTAAAATATAAGAAGATATTAAAATAGGTTTCTGGGCTAGCTTACAGCTTATATTTAGTCTCAAATTAGGCTTGCCTCAGGTTTTGGGTGTGTGGGATAATAAATCCTATAACATTGTCTCCCAAGTGAGGAAGTGACAGAGAAAGAAACAGCTAGTCACATCTTTGAAGTAAGATGCCATAAACCAAATGGCCTATGTTTATGAGGGACCAGATGACAGCGAGGAAGCAGCGAAAGAGCTAGGGTGATCTCTGTGAAGATAAGATGCCATAAACCAAATGACCAATGTTATCGTACTATGTAAACAAAAGGCCTTTGATGTGATGCATTCTGTGGAAACCTTTTCCTGTACCTCTGACCATGACTAATGTCTGTGAAATGTGCTAAGGGGACAAAAAAACCCTATTTAAGGCAATGTAATTCTGTTGTTCAGTGTGGTGGACGGAGGACGGTCAAGTGTCTGTAATGGTCACTTGACTGGAGTTCTCCCTCCCTTCCATCGGCCGATAATAAGTAAAGTTGTGAACTGGTCTACCAAACAGTTTGTGTGGTGTCTGTTTATTAAGAAGCGAACCTGGTTTAGTAGTTAAGTAAGTAGCTTTTTCATCTTTTTGGCCATCTGTACAAATCCAATTTTCCCACATTCGGACCATATCTTTCTGTGTCTTGTCTGTTTAAGTGCCCATCTAAATGTTTCTTAAACAAATCCATTGAATTAAATGTTGTATGTAGTCCGTTCTATTACAGCATGTGGTATGTTGCCAGATACCAGCTACCACTCTTTCTTGTGTCAGAAGGAACAGCAGATGCTGGTTTACTCCGAAGATAGACACAAAATGCTGCAGTCGGGTCTTGACCAGAAACGTCACTCATTCCTTCTCTGCCCTGTCCCGCTGAGTTACTCCAGCATTTTGTGTCTACCTTCGATTTAAACCAGCATCTGCAGTTCTTTCATACAAATCATGATTTTCTGTTGTCCAATAAGATCACCGCTGATGATGCACCATCAGTGCTACTGCCCTGCACCAAACCCCTAATCCATTGATTCCCTCAATATCCCAAAATCCCATAATTGAATACATTGATTGATTGAAATATACAGCATGGAAACATGCCCTTCAGCTCACCAAATCCATGCCATCCACCGATCACCCATTCACACTAGTTCTATGTTATCCCACAATTGCTTCCAATCTCTACACATATGGGGGAGTTTGCAGAGGGAAAATTAACCTACAAACCTGCACATCTTTGGGATGTGGCAGGAAACTGGCGCGGCCTGAGGAAATTCACAAGGAGAACATTCAAACTCCACATAGACAGCACCCATGGTTAGGATCGTACCTGGGTCTCTGGCGCTGTGACCACCAATTCTGCTGAAGTGTGTTTCTGGTCATTTATCCTGTCAAGCATACCAAGATTTTGTTTTCCATTTTAATAAGATCACTAATTCTGTAATAACCATTTTCAAACATGAGGAAAAAAAGCAATGCAGGAAGAATTCAGTAGGCGTGGCAGCATTTGTGCAAGGTAATGGAGAGGTGACGTTCTGGGTCGGGAGTCATCTTCAGACTGATTGAGTAGAGGGGAGAGAGTTGGTAGAGAGAGAGTTGTGGGGAAGAGGTGGAGCAAGATTTGGCAAGTCGTGGATGGATTCAGGGGTGGAGAGGTGATCAACGGATGGGTGGAGATCGGGGCAGAGGTGAAATGGAGACTAAAAAATGCAGATGTGGAAACGGATAAAGGGCCTGTCCAACTTGGTGATTTTTTTGGCGACTGCCGGCGTCATTGACTAACGTATGAGGGTCACTGAAAATTTTTGAACATTTCGAAATCCAGTGGCGACAAAAAAAAATGTTGCGACACTTGAGTAGACACCGTGCGCCAATACGTCGTCACGCCGCGTCACGCCGCATCACGCCACGACTTTTTCGGTGACCTGATACGTCAGTCAATGATGCTGATAGTCGCCGAAAAAATCGGCAAGTGGGACAGGCCCTTAAGGATGGCAGAGGAGGAGGGAAATGTAAAACTAGATGGACTACTTCAGACTGCACGACAGACTTTGCATCATTCTGCTCTTCTGCATTCGCCATTGTATTTGTTTTGGTATTTTTCAGCCTGGTTGGGTTTTAGACTTAACTTTAGACTTCAAAGATACAGCACGGAAACAGGCCCTTCGAACCACCGAGTCCACGCTGACCAGCGATCACCCTCTACACTAGCACTATCCCACACAAACTAGGGACAATTTACAATTTTTACTAAAGCTGAATAATCTACAAACCTGTACGCCTTTGGAGCATGGGAGGAAACCGGAGGATCCGGAGAAAACCCACATGGTCACAGGGAGAATGCACAAACTCCCTACAGACAGCACCCAAAGTTAGGATCGAACCCGGGTCTCTGGCGCTGTAAGGCAGCAACACTACTGCTGCACCACTGTCCCGCCCCTTCATCAACTCGAACGCCCATGAATGAAGGAGATTACCAGAAGTGGTTGACACTGCCCGGCCCATCGTGGGTACTGACCTCTTCACCATCAAAGGGAGCGCTGCCTTTAAAAGACAGCCAATATCATCAAAGACCCATACGACCCTGCCCACACTTTCATTTCACTCTGACCATCAGGAAGACAGTACAGGAGTCTGAAAACCATGACCACCAGGTGCACAAATAACTTCTTCCCATCAGCCATCGGGCTCTTGAACACTACGCAACACTAACCTATGGATTAGGGATTGTCTTTGGTTGTACTAAGGACATTTTTAAAAAAAACTTGAATTAGGGTTATTAATTTATTGTATTTTGTTTAGAGTTGTAGAGAGTCACACAGCGTGGAAACAGGCCCTTCTGTGCAACTCGCCCATGCCCACCAACATGGCCCAGCTACATTAGCCCCACCTACCTGCATTTGGCCCATATCCCTCTGAACCTATCTTATCCATGTACCTGTCCAAAATTTTTGAAACATTGTTATCGTACCTGCCTCAACTACCTCCCCTGGCAGCTCGTTCCATATACCTTATGACTCTTTGTGTGAAAATCTTGTCCTTCAGCTTCCTATTAAATCTTTCCCACCTCACATTATATTTTTATTATATTGTACCTGCATGCATTTCTTGTTAAGCCTGTTATGCTGCAAGCAAGAATTTTGTTCTTACATTGTCAGTACATATGCCAATTAACACGCTTGACACATGAATCTTGAATTTCATTGCTCCCTGGAGTATATGATAATAAACTAAACTCTTTCTGAATCATCCCAAATTAATGGGATGTGTGGGTGGTTAGAGTCAGCAAGAACCAGGAAGCCAATTTTTAATTGGCAGTTCGCAATTGATAACATATGAGCTAATTAAATAAATAAATGACTTTTGCTACAGATGCAAAACATTTATTGCCTCAGCTCTTACTACTTAATGTGACCAAGAAATTACTTATTTTGTGGAGTTTTTCAATAGGTCCTCATTATTAACATGTATACTGTTTACTCTATGAGTTTCGAGCAGACAAGGAATTTCTTTGCACGCTGCCGCATAATGACAATAAACATTTCTGAAATGTCAGCACCTGTCTGTAAGGAGTTTGTACATTCCCCCTGTGACTGCATGGGTTTTCTTCGGGTGCTCCGGTCTCCTCCCACACTCAAAATACATACAGGTTGGTAGGTTAATTGGCTTTGGTACGTTGTAAAATTATCCATATGGCGATCGTATCTGCAGTCAGTACCTGCAGCTCAAAGAACCTGGACTCCAAGTTGATGAGCTAGAATCCGGGGTGGAAGATTGCAACCTTCACGTGGTCCACCCTGTTTCGACTAATGCAATCAATTCGACGTGCACAAACGGAAGATCAAATAGAACAAGTTGTCCAACAACTTTAGGCTGTGCACACCACACGAAAGAAGAAGAAGCTAGAGTCCGAGATCTGGACACTCTAATGCCTTAAGAGGAGAGGAAGGTTATCTGGATACACTGATTCAAGAGTCAATGACCAGAACCACGAGTCAAGAATCCGAGGACATAGGTATAAACTGAGGGGGGAAAGATTTAATAGGAACCTGAGGGGGAACCTTTTTATACAAAATGTTGTGGGTATGTGGAACGATCTGATGGAAGAGGAAGTTGAGGCAGGTACTATAATATTGTTTAAAAAAACATTTGGACAGGTACATGGATTTGGGTAGGGCTAGAAGGATATGGGTCAAATTCAGGCAGGTGGGACTAGTGCAGATGGGGCATATTGGTCGATAGGGGCAAGTTGGGCCGGAGGGCCTGTTTCCATGCTGTATGATCCTGTGACACTATGAGTAGGGAGTTGAGGCAGGTACTATAATATTGTTTAAAAAGTCATTTGGACATGTAGGTGGATAGGATAGGTTTAGAGGGATATGGGCCAAATGCAAGCTGGAGGGACCAGTCTAGATGTGGTATGTTGTTCAGCGTGGGCAAATTGGGCCGACGGGCATCTTTCCACCCTGTAAAAACTCTATGATTCTATGACACCCTTTAAATCAAAACAGAAGTGCTGGAAGAACTCATCCACTCAAGAGGCATCTGTGGAAAGACAAAACGGTAAGCGTTTGGGGTCAATAACTATGTCTCAAAACACCACACTGGAACACTGGCTGGTTTCTCTTTCCACAGATGCTACATGACTGCTCAAGTTTCTGGGGCATTTCTATTTCTGTTTCAGATTCCAACATCTGCAGTTTTATATGTTTATCAAGTGTATCAAAGTGATCTTATTGCTAACTATTAACTTGCACTAGAATAAAAAAGAATCACATTTTATGGAGGATTTAGTGTTCGAGAGCAGTTGCCACAACACGTCAATCACTGCGTTCCTACCTTGTTAGGTATAATACATCGCGCAGGTTTGTATTATACAAGTTGAACAAGATAGTTCTGTTAACAACTTCAGATTTGCATACTTGATGAGGCATTCATTTCATCCAGCGTTCATATCATTTCATGTTTGACATATCTAGCTTGGCCAATGTTTTTATTATTCAACCCTTAAAGATTTTGGATGGTAGGGAGCCAACTCCTAAGTTGCTATGGTCCATGCAGTGCAGATAATATGGGTGCTGTCTGTGTGGAGTTTGCACGTTCTCCCTGTGACCAAGTGGGTTTTCTTTGGGTGCTCTGGTTTCCTCCCATCTTCCAAAGACGTGCAAGTTTGTAGGTTAATTGGCTTCCGTAAGTTGCCCCTGTTGTGTAGATAGAACTAGTGTACGTGTGATCAATGGTCGGCATGGACTCGATGGGCTGAAGGGCCTGTTTCCGTTTTGTATCTCTAAATTCTAAACAAGAAAGAACAATGTGCTTCTTGATGCATGTTAACGTAGTGCTGGGTTTACTATTCAGCTTCCTTCCCTCTGTTATCCGGCTTCTGAAACATCCTTCCATAAGCTAGGATATTGTCCGATTCACCTCTACCCCATTGCGGGCATTGGACTTAGTCTATGTAACTGGTGTGCTACAGTGTGACGATTGCATTTACCTATGTTATATTTGATCTGTTTGGATCGCTTTGACTGTCGCCAGTAAACATGATGATAATAAACCTTAACCTAAAACCTAACCTCTACAAACCAGAGTGGAAGGTATATTTGTGTAGGAAGGAACTGCAGATACTGGTTTACACCAGAGATAGACATAGAATGCTGAAGTTACTCAGCAGGACAGGCAGCATCTCTGGATAGAAGAAATGGGTGATCTTTCGGAAGATCTGAAGAAGAGTCTCGACCCAAAACGTCATTCATTCTTTCTATCCAGAGATGCTACCTGTCCCACTGGGTTACTCCAGCACTTTGTGTCCATCTTTGGAAGATATTTCTGCCAGCTACATTATAATTGTGTGGCTTTGAACACAAAAGCTTGGCCCTGAGTCATTTATACATGGAATAAATTGGGCAGCAACTATTGGTGGGTATACATTGGGTAGCAATATGGCTGAAATACTAAAAGGGGTAGTCTACTGTAAAAGAGTGCAGGAGGACGAAGGGTCGTCTTATAGAGGTGTAAAAGATCATGAGAGGAATAGATAGGGTAAATTCAAATTCATAGAAACATAGAAACATAGAAAATAGGTGCAGGAGTAGGCCATTCGGCCCTTCGAGCCTGCACCGCCATTCAATATGATCATGGCTGATCATCCAACTCAGTATCCCATCCCTGCCTTCTCTCCTTACCCCCTGATCCTTTTAGCCACAAGGGCCACATCTAACTCCCTCTTAAATATAGCCAATGAACTGGCCTCAACTACCTTCTGTGGCAAAGAATTCCACAGATTCACCACTCTCTGTGTAAAAAATGATTTCCTCATCTCGGTCCTAAAAGTCTTCCCTCTTATCCTTAAACTGTGACCCCTAGTTCTGGACTTCCCCAACATCGGGAATAATCTTCCTGCATCTAGCCTGTCCAACCCCTTAAGAATTTTGTAAATTTCTATAAGATCCCCCCTCGGTCTTCTGAATTCCAACGTGTACAAGCCGAGTCTATCCAGTCTTTCCTCATATGAAAGTCCTGCCATCCCAGGATTCAGACTGGTGAACCTTCTCTGTACTCCCTCTATGGCAAGAATGTCTTTCCTCAGATTAGGAGACCAAAACTGTACGCAATACTCCAGGTGTGGTCTCACCAAGACCCTGTACAACTGCAGTAGAACCTCCCTGCTCTTATACTCAAATCCTTTTGCTATGAATGCTAACATACCATTTGCTTTCTTCACTGCCTGCTGCACCTGCATTCCTACTTTTAATGACTGGTGTACCATGACACCCAGGTCTCGTTGCATCTCCCCTTTTCCTAATCGGCCACCATTCAGATAATAGTCTACTTTCCTGTTTTTGCCACCATAGTGGATAACCTCACATTTATCCACATTATACTGCATCTGCCTTGCCTTTGCCCACTCACCCAACCTATCCAAGTCACCTTGCAGCCTCCTAGCATCCTCCTCACAGCTAACACTGCCCCCCAGCTTTGTGTCATCCGCAAACTTGGAGATGTTGCATTCAATTCCCTCATCCAGATCATTAATATATATTGTAAATAGCTGGGGTCCCTGCACTGAGCCTTGCGGTACCCCACTAGTCACTGCCTGCCATTCTGAAAAGGACCCGTTTACTCCTACTCTTTGCTTCCTGTCTGCCAGCCAGTTCTCTATCCACATCAATACTGAACCCCCAATACCATGTGCTTTAAGTTTTTATGCTAATCTCTTTTGTGGGACCTTGTCGAAAGCCTTCTGAAAGTCCAGATATAACACATCCACTGGTTCTCCCTTATCCACTCTACTAGTTACATCCTCGAAAAATTCTATAAGATTCGTCAGACATGATTTACCTTTCGTAAATCCATGCTGACTTTGTCCAATGAACTCACCACTTTCCAAATGTGCTGCTATCCCATCTTTAATAACTGACTCCAGAATTTCCCCCACCACCGATGTTAGACTAACTGGTCTGTAATTCCCCGTTTTCTCTCTCCCTCCCTTTTTAAAAAGTGGAGTTACATTAGCTACCCTCCAGTCCTCAGGAACTACTCCAGAATCTAAAGAGTTTTGAAAAATTATCACTAATGCATCCACTATTTCTGCGGCTACTTCCTTAAGTACTCTGGGATGCAACTTATCTGGCCCTGGGGATTTATCGGCCTTTAATCCATTCAATTTACCTAACACCACTTCCCGGCTAACCTGGATTTCACTCAGTTCCTCCATCTCATTTAACCCCCGGTCCCTTGCTATTTCCGGCAGATTATTTATGCCTTCCTTAGTGAAGACAGAACCAAAGTAATTATTCAATTGGTCTGCCATGTCCTTGTTCCCCATGATCAATTCGCCTGTTTTTGACTGCAAGGGACCTACATTTGTTTTAACTAATCTTTTCCTCTTGTAAGTTATTGGGGCAAATCCGGACTTGGATAAGGACATGGATATTTTAAAAGACAGATTTGCTGGCTGCAACGGAAACCCCCCCCCCCCCCCCCCAATCCACAGAAAGAATCAATTTCAAGTTTCAAACCCGTCTGGCCTGTGGACTTGGACATCACACAACGGTGTGAACAGGAAAGGCTGAGACGGAGATAAATGAGATTCTCTTGGATACACAAAGGAAGGAACCAAGCCTCAGCAGATGGTGGTAAACAGGCCAGCTGAAGCACAATCACCATCGGGGATGATAACGATCAGGCTGAGGGATCATGACATCAGCAAACCCCTTATCATCGGAAGCCTATTGTTCATGCCAGATCGAAACTGGGAAACATCAAAAGAACCCCTTTTATCCAGAGGACCACCTGGGGGTTTCAAAGGAAGCTCAGGTATAAAAGCCGAAGTCAAGCCAGAACTCTTTCTCTCTTCCTGCTCTTCCTGCTCTGCTGGACAGCTTGTGGGCCTGCATCGACTTAGCTGTGAGTATCCTGGTGACCTGATGAACTTCCCGAAATAGGATAGAGGTCGAGGGGGAGTAAAATTGTGTTAAAAGTAAGTTTTACGACGTGCCCGATAGTCTTCTGTCCATAGTCTTAGTTTAAAGCATAGGTTTAGCCACGTATTGTGTAGTGTTGGTGAGATTCGATTTCTCATTGTTTAATAAAGCCTGTAAATTTTAGACTTGCTTTGAGTCCATCTTGGTTTCTGTTTTCTCTCATCGGCACACTCTGGTCAATTCAACCTTTTATCATATCCCACCATAATTCCGAGGTCTAGAACCTAGGGGAATCCTTTTTGTGGAGTAAAGGGAAACGCAAAACCCCTACAGAATGGCGACCATGGCAGGACCTCGGTAGTTTGGGATATGTGATTTGCCAGAGGGGGTGAGAGAACGTAAGTAAAGTAAAAAGTAAAGTAGCCTTTATTGTCATTCAGACCTTGCGGTCTGAACAAAATTTTGTTGCCTTGCAGTCCTACATATAGTAAAAAATGGCAAAAACACACACAAAAAACACAAATTAACATCCACCACAGTGAGTTGAATACTCCTCACTGTGATGGAAGGCAAAAGTCTTAAGTTTTTGTCTCTTTCCTTCTTATTCTCCCTCTGCGCCGAGGCGATCCAGGCTTCCGATGTTGTGACCCCGCCGGGCGATGGTAAGTAATGTCAGTCCCGCGGCTGAATCCAAGCTCCGCGAATGGGCCGGTTCAGCTCCGCGGCCCGGGGTGGTCGAAGCCGCCGAAGCTGCGGCCCTCCAGTCCAGAGGACACAGCTGTTGTCGCGGGAGCTCCGCAGAACAGGTCACCAACCTGCGAGCTCCCGACGATGTCGTCCACCGTAGCAAGATGGAGGAGAGAATCTCCTCTTATCTGTTTAAAAAGATCAATCTCACCAAACAATGGGTGATAGCACTGTTGAGAGCAGAGCAGCCTGCAGAAGCTGCAGCTCAATGGACGGAAAGCAAAGCGTATAATAAAGGGCAGGAAAAGGCAGTTTGGCTAGCATGCCTATCACAGCAGGTAGCAAAAATGCAGAGACAGGTAGATAGACTGGAAGAGCAACTGAGAGAAGCTAGGGCCAGCGCTGAAGAAAGCGCTAGAGAAGGGGAAGGGCTATCTGAGGAATGCAGTAAAGCCAGGCAGTGTATCTTGCAGGCGAGGGAGTTCCACAGAAATGCCCAGGAATTCCTCCAATGCCAGGTGGTAGAGGCAAAGGAGAGGGAACGGAACGCCCAGGAACTTCTGGCTCAGAGTACACAGAAGTGCAGGGAGCTGGAGGGAAAGTTCCAGGATATACAAGCAGCATACAGGGTGGCCCGTAGCGAGCTAGGGGATAGTGATCACGGGCCTTGCCAGGCGAGGATAGCGCAGCTGGAGGAGACTCTGTCCAAGACTAGGGGACGGGTTCACCTGGTAGGACCAGGGGGGTCCCCCGGGGGCAGAGGGCTTCCCTCAGCAGATGATTCCCCAGGGGTAAAGGGGAATAGACCGCCTCCTGAGGCGCCGGGGATAGGTCCGAGTCGGCAGGTGGGGTTCGGGTTGTCCGGGGAGGGACAGGCCCAAGGAGGGGCGGGAGAGCACCCTCAGTTAGCGGCTTCCGCGCCATGTGTAGCACACCACGAGGTGGTGGGGTTACCGATCATGGTGGGAGAGCCGGGGGTAAAGGGGCAACAGCCCCGAGTAGGGCAGATGTGCCCGGTACGGCAAAGGAAATATGGTCCCCCGGTAGGGCAGGCAGATAGGGGGCCCATAGAGAGTGATATCATCATTCCCCATGGGGCACATGTGCTGAGGGGGATGGTGGCTCAGGTTCCCAAGTTAACCAGGGCGGGAGACCCGTCATTGCATTTTATGGAGGTGCAGCAGGCAGCCGACATAAACGATTGCGATGAGGTAGAACGGGTAAAGCTGCTACTGATGACCCTAGATTCATACCTATGCAAGGCGGTGACCTCCAGGGAAGGGGGAAGACCTGAAACATGGGTAGCGGCACAGACAGCGGTTCTGGAGGCCATGGGGTTGAATCAGGGTAGTCCTTTCACCAGGGTGGGGGAGACGAAGCAGCAGGTAGCTGAGTCCCCGGACATGTTCGCAGACAGGCTGTGGGCAGTGTATGAGGGAGCGTGTGGGATGCCTTTAGATAGGCAGAATTTAGATGGGAGAACAGCTCACTGGCTGAAGACTCTGGTGGCGAATTGCCTCCCGCGAGTTAGGGCAAGGGCCGAGCACTGGTTCGACCCTGCTGACCCAAACCTTAACGAGGCGGAGGTGATCAGGAAGCTCACCCTTGCATACCGCAATGGAGAGAGATGTGAGGAGAAGCCCTTTAAGGGCAAGGTGCACGAAATAGTACCTGCACCCCCCAAAACGAGGCAGTGGAAACAGGAAGGCAGCCAGACCTCTTCCGAGATGAGGCTGGTGTGCTATGGGTGTGGGAAGCCCGGGCATTACAAGAGGGAGTGCAGAAACCCAAGTAGAGCAGTGGGGGATAGGACCCCGGTAACGGCCAACCCAGCCCCGGAGGTAACAATAGATGTAAGAGATCTAATTACCTATTTGCAGTCAAAGGCGGGAGGATCCGGACAGGTAGCCATGGCAACAGGCCAGGGCGCGCCCGTAGCCGCACCCCCGGCACCTTTATGACTGCCAGCGAAACAGCCCACATTCCTATGCCCGTTAGAGTATGGCCCATGTGGGAGACCCTGGGTCAAGATGGAGGTCCAGGATGTGGTCGGGAGTTACCTGCTGGACACAGGTGCTTCCAGTACTATTGTCCACATGGACAATCCCCGTACATCCCATCTATCTAGTGGGGTACCCTATAGTCTTGTCGGTTTTACGGGAAACGAGAAGACGGGGTTTTTCTCTGTTCCCTTGTCCATTCAATTAGGAGCACTCCAGGCGCAGTGAAAATGCGTCCTGATGTGTTGGGAGCAGGAGGGAAAGGGGATACTAGGCGCCGACTTTATAGTGGCCCACCAGGTCCTGGTGGACCTGAGGAACCACTGTTTGTGGGGCATAGCAGGAGAAGGGGCTGAGAGAGAGAAGGAGTTAATGGTCATCGAGAGGGCATCAGAGAGAGGGGCTCTGTGTGTCGTGAAGCCCAGAGAGGGGTACGATCTAGAGGTCCTAGTGAGGCAGACCCCGACAGAATATCGAGGCCATGTTAAGCGAAATTTGGCCGCATTCGCTACTCACAAGCACGACTGTGGAAGGGTCACAGGAACAGAGGTCAGGATAGACGGGGATCCCATGTCCCGACCGCAGAAACAGTATAGTTTTCCCCGAGAAGCGGAGGCTGACTTAGAAGTCGCCCTGAGTTCACTGGTTAAGCAAGACGTTTTGAGGCCCATAGCCACCCACGTGAACTCACCGCTCTGGCCTGTACGGAAGCCAGACAATTCCTAGAGGGCCACGGTAGATTATAGGGTCCTGAATAAGAATATTCCGGCTTGCGCACCAACTGTGGCAGCTGTAGCAGACCTATTAGCGGAAATTCCAGCGTCTGCATCTGTATTTACGGTGCTAGACATCTCGAACGGTTTCTGGTCTATCCCGGTCAGGAAGGAAGACCAGTACAAATTTGCTTTCACATTCAAGGGGCAGCAGTACACGTGGAACTGTCTTCCCCAAGGGTTCCACAATAGCCCCAGCATTTTCCACCAATGTATGGCGGAATGTTTAAAGGAATTTAGTGAGCCCCACAAGATCGTCCAGTATGTGGACGATATTTTGCTATTCACGGACACCAGTGAGGAACATGGGCCCCTAGTAAATGAACTGCTGGAGCTGCTCTGTAAGAGCGGTTTAAAAATAAATCCCAAGAAGGCACAGATAGGGTTACAAGAGGTAAAGTTCTTGGGACTGACCCTTAGGGCCGGAGAAAGGGGTATCGATACAGCAAGAAGGCAGGCAGTGCAGGAACTCCCAGTCCCAACGGACGTGGGGGGGGTAAGATCATTTCTGGGAGTCACGGGCTACTGCCGAGACTTTATAGAGGACTATGCCGCGACCGCAACACCTCTGCACCGGCTGCTACGCAAAAGGGTAGAGTGGGAGTGGGATGAGCAGTGCGTGTCGGCATTCGTCCATTTGAAGCGGGACCTGCAAAAGGCCCCAGCTCTGGGAGCCATTGACTACAGGGAGGAATTTTTCCTGGAGGCAGCCGCAAGCAGCGATGGCCTGAGCGCAGTGCTCCTCCAGGAACGGCACGGCAAGTTAAGGCCAGTGGTGTATTCCTCCAGAGTCCTCACAGAGGTAGAAAGGTCCTATTCAAACTGTGAGCGGCACCTGCTAGCCACATACTGGGCAGTGAAGAAGGTACAGGTCTTCATAAGAATGTCCCCCATAACCCTCCTGACCCACCATACCCCAACCCAGATGCAGCTGGACGGTCGGATTAAGGATGGGACCGTTAGCAGTGCGAGGATCACTCGCTGGACCCTTCTCCTTTCCCAAATGGCCTTACGGGTTGAGAGGCTACGTGAGCCCAAGCTCGCAGCCAATTTGGTGTACCCAGGGGAGCCACACCATTGCTCGGTGGAAGGGGTATGGGAGGTGGAATTTGGGCTTAGAGCAGGGTTACATCCCACGGGTAGGGAAATATACGTGGACGGGTCCAGTTTCGTGTCCGAGGGCATACGGCTCACGGGCTGTGGGAACTGGGACCCCGAGGCAGAGATAGCCCTAGCTCTTAAACTGCCACATACGTTAAGCGCCCAGCAGGCCGAGCTGGCGGCGGTAATGTACGTGGTGACCCATCCCGAGCGTTTCCCCACTCCGTACACCATATGTTCACATGCAATTCCTGCACGGAATATCTGGCCATCTGGTCCCGCCGAGGGTACACCTCATCGGACGGGAAGCCCCTGACCACTAAACCCCTATTAGAGAGGATTGTAGCAGCCGTAGGGAAGGGCGGGGATAGATATATCCATAAGGTGAAGGCCCATTCCAAAACGGAGCCACGGGGAAAGGGAAATCAGAGGGCGGATGACTTGGCCAGGGAAGGAGCCAGGAGTGGGAAAGCATGGGACCCCTATGAGGAAGGACAGGTAGCTGCAGCCAGGGAGCAGCCTCGAGAAAAGGAGAGTGCGGGAGTGGTTTTGGCTCCGGACCTGACCACGGTCCAGGCACAAGACCCTATTTTAAAGGCTGCCTCAGCAGCCATTTGCAGGCAGGAGAAAATAGAGGGACCGTATGGGGGTAAAGACATGTCAGTAAAGGAAGGCATGTTATTCAAGGCAGATAAGTGGGTAGTGCCTTCCCTGTACAGAAGGGAATTTTTAAAACTAGCCCATGAGGGTCCAGGGGCAGGTCACCCTGGGCCAGAAACCACATGGCAGCGAGTAGAGATGGCAGGATGGTGGCCAGGGCTCAGGGAAGACGTTCGCGACTTTTGTGCAAGCTGTCTGGTTTGTGCGGCAAACAACCCAGACCCCCAGAAAAGGAAGGTTTCTATGGGACACATCGGGAGGGTGGAGGGGCCATGGCAGTCGATTCAAATCGACTACATCGGACCCCTTCCAACCGCTCAAGGGGGTTACAAGTACTGCTTAGTCCTTGTGGATGTGTTCTCAAAATGGGTAGAGGCCTTCCCTTGCAGAGCAGCCACCGCTATGGGTACGGCAAAAATCCTGGTTAGGGAGGTGTTCACCAGGTGGGGACTCCCACAGTTCGTGGAGTCAGATCAGGGGAGCCATTTCACGGGACAGGTCATGCAGTCCACCCTTAGAATACTGGGCATCAAGGCCAAGTGGCATGTGGCCTACCACCCCCAGTCCTCAGGTCCGGTAGTGCGGTTGAACCGGACAATAAAGGAAAGGATAAGGAAGGAAACAGGGGTCTCACCCAACCGGTGGGTGGAGGTTTTACCCCTGGTCCTTATGGGGATTCGGGCCAGCCAGTCCAGGAGTACGGGGTACTCTCCCCATGAGCTTATGACGGGCCGGGTCATGAGAACGCCTATGCACGTTATGGTCCCAGCCCTAACAGAGGGACAGCTCAGGGAAGTGAACCGGGACAAGTTTGCCAAGAAGCTATTTGAACAACTTAGGCAGGTTCACTGGCAGGCAGCCAGAAACATGGGGGCCCAGCACCAAAGAAACAAGCTACTGCTGGAGCCTCGCAGGCATTGCGAGTGGGCAGTGGGAGACCAGGTAATGGTCAGGAGATATGCTAGGGTAGGGGTGTTTGAACCCTTGTATGCTGGCCCATACAACATAGTGGACAAAGCCAGTCCCATGGTGTATGCCATTCAGCTTCCCCGTAGAGTCAAATGGTTCCACATCAACCAGTGTAAATTGTTTGACCCCACAAGGGCAGGGAAAAGTAAGAAAGGGGTACATGTCAGAGAACAGGATCAGGAACAGACCCGGGTTGATGTGGAAACCGTAGGGGAGCCAGGCGAGTCCACAGGTAGTCAGCCTGAAGTAGCCGGCTGTGTTCCAGGGCGAGGACTGGAAGCAGCGGAGAAGGAGGCTGACTCCAGCCCTCCGCAGGCAGGTACCGTAGATTGCTTAAGAGAGGCAGAACTAGCAGAAGCAGAGGAGATGGAGGTATCACCTCTGGTGTGGGAACCCCCGGTCAGACATAGGAGTGACAGGGTCCCTAAACCCCCAGTAAGGTGGTCCCCATCCCTAATTAAACCTAGGGCTGGGGCCGGCCACAGGAGGGCCGGGAAGGAGAGTGGTCGAAACAGGGCACTACGGAGTGCGGCTGGAGGGAGCCCAGTCTCCACAGGGAACGTAGGGGTATCTCGAAACCCCGTAGTGCACAGGGAGGTGAGGGGCAGTCAGGCCCCTCGACAGGAGGAGTTCTGGCCTGCACGGGAGGGCCCAACAGAGGGGTGGCCCCAGCATGACGGGGACCAGTTATGAGTTGGCCACCCGGAGACGGGTGGCGTTGTATATAGCATTGGTTTGTGGGTAAGTAGATGTAGTTAGCGTAATTAGATATAGGGTTTTGTATAGCTACAGGGGAGTACAGGGACAGACAGTACGGGATCGAAGGGATGTGCTGTGGGAAGGTAGACCACAACAGACAAAATCAAAACCCCAAATGCCATTTTAGGCGGATAGGTCTGTGGAGGCAAGGAGGTGTTTTGCTTTGTTTTCCAGATAAGTAGCCCCGCCGTATGGATGATGGCAACGATGTGCCTCCGGATGTGCGTGGCGCGTCGCGGGGACACGGAGGAGTACCCGCATGGTGCTCCCGCGAGACGGAATTATTATATCAGGCCCTGTTAAAAGACATGTTCCAGAAATTCCACAACCTGGATTTCGGGGACATAGACATAGAAGAGATGTACCGCGGGGGAGGGGATTTCACTTTGGGGTCCGGTAGGCAAAGACGAGGGGTGGTTAACGACGGGTTTACAGCATTTAACACGGGGTCGTCTATTATTAATAGCATGGACAACGTAGAACTGGCCCTGCAGATCAATCAGTTGAAGGGCCAGTTACGAAAGGTTCTGGGGGAGGAAAATGCGGTGGTAGGATCGGGACTGCACGAAGAGGTGGCAATGACTCTACATCTAAAAGAAATCATAGCACAATTGGAGACACATGCAAAAACGATAAACGCTTTGATTAAAGAGGACCGGAATGCGTCCGATCAGGCTGCACAGAATGAGGTGTGTGGGCTGTATGGTGCGTGGTTGTTGGGGGAGGGGAGGAGCAACCTGGAAGACCTGAGGCAAGGTCGGGTCCCCTCCTGGATAAGCAACCAGCACCTAGCAGCGCTACACCCTTATAACAGCACTTTGAGTCCTTGTCAGCTTTGTGTGGCCTCCGAGACCTACCCGGTACCGGTGGATTGCGGAAAATCCAATCACACCATAATGGGAGTGGTCGTAAGAATCCCGGTGATGGGAACCTCGGCACGACCAGCTCCTCTGTACCGAGTGGAGAACGTGGGAGTTGTTCGTGGGGGGGGTGCATATTCGCTACGGGAAGGTCCCGCCCTATGTCATAGTGAGGGAGCAAGCTGTAACAGGCATTGACCTTTTGGGTTGTCGGAGCCGGGGAGCACAGGTAATCCTGTGTCCCCAGCACATGGGCGCTGAGGCTAGGCCTCAGTGTGGGTTCAGGACTGTTGGGGCACAGCCTATAAACTGCACCATGGAGGCGATGGCGGCAGACCATGTCCCTCCACAGGTGGCGTATATAGGCAGTGGGACGTACTGTGTCACCACAAGTGCCCAGCGGTATCAGCACGGATCACAGCTGTGGTGCCCGATACCGCACAGCAGCTTCTGCTTTAAACCCAGGGCAGATGTCCATGTGGCACAGCAGCGAATATTACCCATCCCGGAACCTTCTTCGGTTCACCTCTCGGTACGAGAAAATGTAACTGACTTATTTAACTATGTTGCCCATTTTGGGTATGATATTCCCCCAGTGAATGAAAAATTAAAAGAGTTGCTGGTGGCGGTCGAGTTGTCACACAAACACTTCTTCTCCCTGGAACAAAAGACTCTGGATATCGCCACGGAGATCGAAGGGATCCAGTCTCCAAGTTGGTGGGACCTGGAGTCCTGGATCATAGTTCCAGCATGGGTCCGCATCGTGTCCCATGTTCTGATCATCTGCCAGATGATAATTGTGGTGCATTTGCTATGCATTAATTGCAAATTTAAAAGGCGGAGGAGGATGGCCAAATTACAACAGCTGGTAAATCGAGCCGCCCGACGTCACCGTAACGACACCCCATCACTGTAAAATGTCTGTACTCTAGTGCAATAGTTTTTGTGCATAAGTTGTAATCCCTGCATTTTCAGGGAATGGTCGTGAGGGTACTGTATGGTTTGTGGGATTGATGTAAAGTAAAAGGTGTATAGTGTAAGTTAATGTGCTTCAAGGGCGTTTAGCGATTAAGGGGGCTTTCGGGGTACATAATTTCACCTTCTCACCAGGAGTGTTTACAGCTCTTGAGGCTGGAGGATTGCCCACTAACTTTGTCAATCGACACGGTCCGTGCAAGCCTGGACGTATCGTAGGAGCATGTAAGTTATTGGGGCAAATCCGGACTTGGATAAGGACATGGATATTTTAAAAGACAGATTTGCTGGCTGCAACCCCCCCCCCCCCCCCCCCCCCAATCCACAGAAAGAATCAATTTCAAGTTTCAAACCCGTCTGGCCTGTGGACTTGGACATCACACAACGGTGTGAACAGGAAAGGCTGAGACGGAGATAACGAGATTCTCTTGGATACACAAAGGAAGGAACCAAGCCTCAGCAGATGGTGGTAAACAGGCCAGCAGAAGCACAATCACCATCGGGGATGATAACGATCAGGCTGAGGGATCATGACATCAGCAAACCCCTTATCATCGGAAGCCTATTGTCCATGCCAGATCGAAACTGGGAAACATCAAAAGAACCCCTTCTATCCAGAGGACCACCTGGGGGTTTCAAAGGAAGCTCAGGTATAAAAGCCGAAGTCAAGCCAGAACTCTTTCTCTCTTCCTGCTCTTCCTGCTCTGCTGGACAGCTCGTGGGCCTGCATCGACTTAGCTGTGAGTATCCTGGTGACCTGATGAACTTCCCGAAATAGGATAGAGGTCGAGGGGGAGTAAAATTGTGTTAAAAGTAAGTTTTACGACGTGCCCGATAGTCTTCTGTCCATAGTCTTAGTTTAAAGCATAAGTTTAGCCACGGATTGTGTAGTGCTGGTGAGATTCGATTTCTCATTGTTTAATAAAGCCTGTAAATTTTAGACTTGCTTTGAGTCCATCTTGGTTTCTGTTTTCTCTCATCGGCACACTCTGGTCAATTCAACCTTTTATCATATCCCACCATAATTCCGAGGTCTAGAACCTAGGGGAATCCTTTTTGTGGAGTAAACGCAAAACCCCTACACTCTTGACATATCTATAAAAACTTTTGCAGTCAGTTTTTATGTTCCCTGCCAGTTTTCTTTCATAATCTATTTTCCCTTTCCTAATTAAGCCTGTTGTCCTCCTCTGCTGGACTCTGAATTTCTCCCAGTCCTCTGGTAGGCTGCTTGTTCTGGCTAATTTGTAGGCTTCCTCTTTTGTTTTGATACTATCCCTGATTTCCCTTGTTATCCACGGATGCACTACCTTCCCCGATTTATTCTTTTGCCAAACTGGGATTGAACACTTGTTGTAGTTCATCCGTGCAGTTTTTAAATGCCTTCCATTGCATATCCACCGTCAACCCTTTTAGAATTAATTGCCAGTCAATCTTGGCCAATTCACGTCTCATACCCTCAAAGTTACCTTTCTTTAAGTTCAGAACCATTGTTTCTGAATTAACAATGTCACTCTCCATCCTAATGAAGAACTCAACCATATTAAGGTCACTCTTGCCCAAGGACAGGTTTAGAGGGACATGGGCTAAGCGCAGGCAGGTGGGACATGTTGATCAGTGTGGGCAAGTTGGGCCGCAGGGCCTATTTCCGTGCTGTATGACTATGAGTCAGGCAAAAAGCACACCACCAACTCAGGGGGAAATTATCTGTCAATCCACATTCCTGAGACAGGTTGGAGCAATGCAGCAAGAATAACGAGGTTACATTTCTGTCGCCGCATGTTGTGCAACAAGGAAGTTATTTTGGAATTAAAATCATTATATCAGCATTTATGAATGGTGGATAAAATACAAATAAATTAGCATTTACATGTTGGAACAAGAAATTATAGATGCTGGTTTATCAAGGAAAGGCAGAACATACTGGAGTAAGACAAAAGTGCTGGACAAACTCAGCGGGTGCGGCAGCATCTATGGAGCGAAGGAAATAGGCAACGTTTCGGGCCGAAACCCTTCTTCAGACTGATATATTCATACTGGAGTAACTCAGGTTCAGACAGCCCTGGAGAAGATGGAAAGATAGACCTCCTCTACCTGTCCCTTCTAATGTCTGAAGAAGCGTTCCGACTCGAAACATCAATGATTCCTTTTCTCCGGAAATACTGCCTGACCCTCTGAGTTACTCCAGCATTTTGTGTCTGTTATCTGCGTAAACCAGCATCTTCAGTTCTACACAGCATCCCTGGAGATCATGGATGGATTCAAGATTCAAGATTCAAGATAGTTTATTGTCATGTGTCCCAGATAGGACAATGAAATTCTTGCTTTGCTTCAGCACAACAGAATATAGTAGGCATAAATACAGAACAGATCAGTGTGTCCATATACCATTGAATATATATATCTACACACATAAATAAATAAACAGATAAAGTGCATTGGGCTATTAGTGTTCAGAGTTTTGTTTGAGTTGAATTTAATACCCTGATGGCTGTGGGGAAGCAGCTATTCCTGAACCTGGATGTTGCAGATTTCAGGCTCCTGTACCTTCTACCTGAAGGTAGCGGGGAGATGAGTGTGTGGCTAGGATGGTGTGGGTCCTTAATGATGCTGCCAGCCTTTTTTTTCTTCTTTTTTAAAATTAATTAATTTTTTTTTAGAAGCAATTGTACACGGATAAATCACTCGGCATTTACAATTATACAATTATTGTACAGCTTCATTTCCCCCCAAATTTTATCATAACAAACACACAGTAGACAGAGAACAAAAAACAACAATAAAAAAAAAAAAAAAATTTTTTTTTAAAAACAAACCCAAAAACATATCAACAAACAGTAAGAACAAACAAACAAATAAACAAACAAACAAACAAACAGAACAAAACAAAAAAACAAAAAAAAACAAAAAAAAAAGAGTGGAGGGCAGCCAGAGTATCAGTCAGAATGCAAGATCAAAATTCGCTCAGATTAAAGACATAACACAGCAGCAAAGCTATCAGCCTTTTTGAGGCAGCGACTGCGATAAATCCCCTCAATGGTAGGGAGGTCAGAGCCGATGATGGACTGGGCAGTGTTTATAACTTTTTGTAGTCTTTTCCACTCCTGGGCGCTCAAGTTGCCGAATCAAGCCACGATGCAACCGGTCAGCATGCTCTCTACTGTGCATCTGTAGAAGTTAGAGAGTCCTCCTTGACATACCGACTCTCCGTAAACTTCTCAGGAAATAGAGGCTCTGATGTGTTTTCTTTATAATTGCATCAGTGTTCTCAGACCAGGAGAGATCTTCAGAGATATGCACGCCCAGGAATTTGAAGCTCCTGATCCTTTCCACCATCGACCCGTTGATATAAACGGGACTGTGCGTCCCCATCCTACCCCTTCCAATGGCATTGCGGGTCAGACCAATCCCATCCAAAACGTCATCAATCCATGTTCTCTGGATATGCTGCCTGATCCATTGAGTTACTTCAGTACTTGGTGTCTTTCCTTGCATTTGCATGCTATTCATCTCTCACACAGTGTGCTTTCCTTACACTTGGTGAAATAATCGTTGAGTGTGATCACTGTTTAGGCGCATTGTCATAAGAACTCCATGGCTGCTCTAAGTTTGGTTCTATCAACCCCATTCTGCCGCTTACTCATCTCTCTCATATCCCCATTCATAATCTCCACACATGTCTGTTGGAGCAAATGGAAAGGCCACGTGGAGTTTGTGTTCCAAGAAACGGGTGATTTATTAAAACTGGTGGGCACCTGGAGACAAGTCAAAGCTGATCTCCTCAGCATGACTTTGGTACAGGTTTTACATTCTCAGCTGACAAGATTACACAAATACTTAATTAACAGTAAAATTAAGTCTTGATTATAGAATGGTTACAGACATACTTAATTAGGTAACAAACTAGGTCTGATTACAGAATAAAATGATTGTCCACAAATCTAGCAGTAGATCCATTTTTCTGTTACAACGATTGGTGCACGCTATAACATAATCAGTGAAGTTCCTGAGACTTGGTTGCCGTCACTGCTGCAATCCACGTCTCTACTTTGCGGTTTTGTCTGCGGTTGTTCCCTGTCACCACATTAGCACAATCTACATCTCACATTGACTCTTCTTTCCCCTACGACAGTCCACAATTCTCCTGCCACCAACCACAACTGGGGACAATTTTTTACTACACAATCATCATATCTTTGGGATCTAGGAGAAAAGATTGCACACGGTCACAGGGGAATGTGCAAACTCCACACAGCAGCAACGCAGGACAGGATTTAGTTTAGTTTAGTTTAGATTAGTTTATTATTGTCAGGTGTACAGAGATATAGTGAAAAGCAAGGTACACAAAATTGCTGGAGGAACTCAGCGGGTGCAGCAGCATCTATGGAGCGAAGGAAATAGGCGACGTTTCGGGCCGAAACCCTTCTTCAGACAGTCTGAAGAAGGGTTTCGGCCCGAAACGTCGCCTATTTCCTTCGCTCCATAGATGCTGCTGCACCCGCTGAGTTCCTCCAGCAATTTTGTGTACCTTCGATATTCCAGCATCTGCAGTTCCCTTTTGAACATATAGTGAAAAGCATGTTGTTATGTGCTATCCAGTCAGCAAAAAGACTATATATTATTACAACCAAGCCATCCACCATGTACTGATACAGGATAAAGGATATAATGTTTAATAGTAAGATTAAACGAGAACTTACCAGTTTGAAGTTTGATCTGTATTTTATGAGGAGTTACGATGAGGGATTACATGAAGAAGCCCGCCAGGCGCATGCGTGTCATTCTTCAAAGCAGCGGTGTGGAATCACAGATAACTGTAATGACTAAACATAGTAAGATTAGAGAAGAGGTACCAGTTAAGTATATGATCTGGGTGGGAGCGGAGGGCACGTAATCCCTCATCGTAACTCCTCATAAAATACAGATCAAACTTCAAACTGGTAAGTTCTCGTTTAATCTTACTATTTTACTTCGGAGTCACGTGAGTGACTACGTGAAGATTTTAAAGCTCTGTGATTTCATGCCGTGGAACGAGTCCATGCATCACGTCTGCCTTGACTGTTGGGAGGATTGTGTAACATAATTTGGACATGAATTCGACATTGAAATCATAAAATTTTTAACACAAGTTTATAACCCCTTTATATGGGTTTAAATTAATTTACAGAACTCAAATTGTTTCTGCAAATGTTCCAGGTTTCATTACTGGTTTATTACAAATAATTGGAATGTTTTTCCCCTCCAGACCATCCTGCTGCCTTGAGGATTTGGTCCATTGGTACATCCAACTGTATCGCTGCCGATGTAGCTGCAGCCCTGGTGGAAAGAGATTTTAAAATTTTAGTATCCACCCCAGCCTGTGTTTAGCAACTGTTTCAGCCATCTTGAGATGGTCTGGACCGTCACTCTTGGTGTGGTTGCTAGTGGCTGATAAAAAATGTGCCTTTTCATTGCCTCTTAGGATATTCGTTTTCTCCATGTGTAACGACAGATGTTTTATTATACACAGACGGTCATCTGTTGGGTATGACCTAATTGTATATAGAGGCCTGCTGATCCCTTTTTCTGTTCTGCTTACTATCTCATAAATATGAAACTTAATATTTTCCGTTGAGAAAGTCATGTTGTCCAGTCTTGTTTTGCAGTGACTGTATCCTGTGTGCCGTGACCAATACCATTAGCATGACCGTTTTAATGTCAGTCTGTGTAAGGACAGAACTGTTGCTGGAGACCACTCCTGAGCATCTTCAGGATTATACTCACATCCCATATATGGGAGTATCTGGTACTCCTCATAGGCTTTGTACCAGTGGGTCAGTCCCAACAGTGTAATGCTCTGTCCCCTGCCATAGGTAAGTCGATAGGGCACTTCTGGCGCAGTTGATGGCACTGTAACTGAGCCCCTCATCGTAGTGGAGGCCTGCCAGATATTCCAGAACAGATGGGATGTTCATGTCTCTGATTCCATGTTTGATACCACTGGGAACTATGGTTGTGTAGGCCAATCGGGTACTACCAATTCCAGATGCAGAGTCTGTTGTATTTCCATAATACCCGACTGATGAGGCAGGAAAGGAGGGAATGCGTAAATAAACAATTTCCCCTCCCCTCCAATGCAGCGAAAAATGCATCAGTCGCCGCTGCCCCAGGGTCTGGTTCCTGTGTAACATAACTTGATAACTGGGACCTGGTGTCTGCCACTGAATTTAGTCTTTCTGGTAGATAAGTGGTTGATATCCAAATATCTTTCTGGAGACACCATTGCCAATTTGTATGGCCAGATTGTCACATGATGTCGATTTGTTTCCACCCTGTGGTTAATGTATGCTACCACGGTGGTATTGGTATTGGTGGTTCCGCACCAATTGTACTGGCATCAGTTTGTAGTACCATGGAAAAGGTTACTGACAATGCTTGGATAGGAACAAGGCTAGAGTTATCTATCCACCATTTTAGTTCCATTTTAGCCTGATTGGTAGTTTCACAGATCTGTCAAAGTGACCTGCATAATTTAGAGTGCTTGTTTTTTGCTCTCTGTATGTTTTGGTAATGTAGAGGTCCAAATTGTGTGGCTGGAAAGGCAGCCATCATTATGCCAATTACTTTGGCTACCAATCTGATGGATAGTTTGCTGATGTCAGTGAGGTTTTATAAGCCTCTATTAAATCTGTAGCCTTTCCCTTAGGCAGAGTCACCGACATGTGAACTGAGTCAATGGTGAAACCCCAGGTAGTCCATAGTAGTGGAAGACGTTAGTTTAGATTTAACTGGATGAAATGAATCCCAGTTCCCCAAATAACTTTTTTGTGGCTGTTAGTTTGTTTGGCCAATTCCAAAGTTTTTGCACACAATGAGTATGTCATCTAAATATGCCATGACCATGTGTATACGTTTCCGTAGAAACGCTTGGGCTGGTTTCAAAATTTTTTGTGAACAGCCTGGGCAGATGATAACCCATTTGGCAGTGCTTTATACTGCTAGAGTTGTCCCATCCAGTTGAATTTAAGTAACATCTGTGATCATCTCGTATAGGCACTGAATAGTAAGCATCTTTAAAATGATGCTGGCCATTGAAGTAACCTTTGGGAATTAATTGTTAAGCAGTAACAAAGGTATCTATTTTGTTAGATCTATGATGATGCGATGACCATCATCTTTTTGTTTATATATCGGACACGAATTTTAATGGTTCGTGTTGAGTTTTCTCAATTACACCTTTTATGTAAAGCCGCTTCAGTTCAGCTTGCGCTTTTGATTTATTTTATCAGAAAGCACGAACATTCGGTTCAGTATATGTTGAACTGGAGGGCTGTACTTGTGTATAAACTCTATTGTATATCCCTGGATACTGCTTAAGATGTAGATATCGGTTGTTATCATGCTCCATGCATTCAGAAGAGAGTGTTATCTCCACCCAATCTCCGTGCCCACTGTTTGTAGGGAACCAGACCCACCTACCTCCATAGTTAGCAGTGGCAGGTTTACCTTTTTGTAGGTTCTTCGCTGTTGTAGCGCTGGGGTCTGGATTTACGGTTGGTTTGCGTTGGAGGTCCCGCATCTTCCGAGAAGGCCGGTCTGGGCCATGGCCTAAAAGACTCATGTTTTTGAGTACCGGTCCTTCGAGCTTTCACCAGTTTTGCTGGTGGGTGCGTGGGGGTGCTAGGTTCCAGTAGGTTCTCTTGTTCCTGCACCCCTTGCACACTTTCTTCTGCGGACCCCTCTTCCAGGTCAGCCCAGAACTGACCCGCAGTGCTTCCCTCTGATGAGGTAGAAGCACTGTGCAGCCCTTCAAGAGGTACTGCTGTGGGTTTATCATAGGGCCCACAGTGACCCGACTCCATGTCCCGGAGTCTGTCACGTTGGAGCAAAGCTCCATACACCGCTTCTTCCCGCTCCAGCGCTCTCAGGCGCTGGCCGCCGGCGGTGATTCAAAGTCGGACTCCTCTGAGTCCACGACCTTGTTTGTTTTGTGTCTAGCCTTTCCGCCCCGCCGCGTGGATCTGGCCGGTGCGGAGGCGACATCGGGCACAGCTGATCCCACTATGGGTGATCCAAGTGCCGCTGGCTGCTGCTGGCTGCCCGCTGCTCCAAGGTCCTCCTTCTCCAGTTTTGTCCTTACTGTCCTTCCGTGGAGTGGATCTGGCCGGTGTGGAGGACATCTGGCACAGCTGATTCCATCTAGCCCACCAGCTTTGTCGCAGCCCGTTGTTTCTGCACCTGCAATCAGCATAGAAATGCAAAAAAGACCGCAGCTCTTACCTGCAGGTCCAAGTTTAAATCGTTGCTACGGGTGAGCGTCATTCTACCCCGTCTGCTGCCGTTAATGACTGGTCAAGTCAACGGCCCCATTTGAATGGTCTCCCGCCCGGCCGTGGTGTTCTGGCCGGCGCGGGACCAAAAGTCGGCACTGCTCTCCTTATAACGGGAGATAAACGTGCCTTTGGCTGCTGCTGCCGGCTGCCTGCGACTCCGCTGTCTTCCCCAGCCAGCTTCACTAGCAGCACTGTGGACACTCCTTTGTCCAGCTTCCCCTCCTGTACAGACCTAGCGCGGGGAAAACATTAGTTTTGCTCCCTCTCCCGCCCGGCCCGGTGCGGGAGCGAGTCGGGAGCGAAAGTCGGGTACAGCTATTCCCATTACGGGAGCCGATTCCGGCCGCAGCTGTTAGTCCCCTGTTGCGCTTACTCCACCTGGCTTAGCCACGGCAGGAGCGCAATCTCCTTTTGTCCCCTAATATTAAAAAAGGGGACAGAGCACAAATACAACCCACTGTCTTTGTGGGTTGTTGGCTCAGATTTCATCCACCCGTTTGGGGTGAAGTTTGGCACTCGCTCCCGTTATGGGAGATAGTGGTGCCGACGTCCGTTGCTGGCTGCCTGTTGCTTTTCAGCGGCAGCTCGGCAGCCTCCTGCAATGAAGAAAAAGGTAAGGAAATCTCTCACCTGTGTTGCTGGTTCTCAACCTGCCGTTTCGGGAGGAACGTCCTTCCTCCCGCTGTGATTTCCGCAGCTCCACGAACCCATGTAGCGTCCTCGGGCTGTTGTCCGAGTTTGTCGGACTGACGGCTCCGGAGTCGGAGCTGAAGACGCACGGACTCCCGCTAATGGAGACTGTCGTGCCACTGGCCGTTGCTGGCTGCCTGCTGCTTGCAGACTCCTCCCCCGCCAGCTTTCAACAGCCTTCTGTAGAAAAAGGTAAGTATGGAACGAAGTTCCCTTACCTTACTGTTGCAGGTTCGAAATCCTGCCGTTCGGGAGGGAACGTCCTTCCTCCCGACAATGACGAGTTGCAATGCGTGTAGCGCAATGGCACGCATGCGCCTGGCGGGCTTCTTCACGTAGTCACTAACGTGACTCCGAAGTAAAATGCAAGATAAATTCCGGTACAGTCAGATTAAAGAATGTTCAAAGGTCTCCAGAGGTGGATGGGAGGTCAGGACCGCTCTCTAGTTGGTGAGAGGACGGTTCAGATGCCTGATAACAGCTGGGAAGAAACTGTCCCTGAATCTGGAGGTATGTGCTTTCATACTCTGTACCACTTGCCTGATGAGAGAGGAGAGAAGAGTGTGAGAGTCATCCTTGATTATGCTGGTGGCCTTGCCGAGGCAGCATGAAGTGTAATTAGAGTCAATGGACAGGAGATAGGTTGCATGGTGGTCTGGGCTACGTTCACAACACTGCCATTTCTTGCAGTCTTGGATGGAGCTGTTCCCAAACCCTTCTGTGATGTATCCCGATAAAATGCTTTCAACGGCACATCTGTAGAAGTTGGTGAAGGTTGCTGGTGACATGCTGAACTTCCTAATGGGGCTGTCCCACTGCACGAGCTAATTCAAGAGCTCTCCCGAGTTTTCTATCTATCTACAGCATCTTGACAAGCTTATTGTGCACTCTCTCCTACGCCCCCACATCCTTCCTATAATGGTGTAACCAGAACCTGAAAATTAAAAATAGAAATTTTATTTCTCCGAATTTCACCCCACATCCATATATGCTCTATATTTTTCATTATGTTTCACTTTAAACATTTAAACCTAATCTAACCCTGGTTCACAAGCTTGACAAGTTATGAAAGATGCTGCATTTCTGTGAAAAGATTTTTGCAAACTCTTCTTGGTGCAGTGGTAGAGCTGCTGCCACTCAGCACTTGAGACCCCGGTTCGATCCTGACCTCGGGCGTCTGTGTGTGTGGAGTTTGCAAGTTCTCTCTGTGACTACATGGGTTCCCTCCCAAATCCCCAAAGACGTGCAGGTTTCTAGGTTAATTTGCTTCTGTCAAATTGCCCCTAGTATGTAGGATAGAAATAGTGTACGGGTGATCGTTGGTCAGAGATAGACACAAAATGCTGGAGTAACTCAGCAGGACAGTCAGCATCTCAGGAGAGAAGGAAAGGGTGACGTGTCTGGTCGAGACCGTTCTTCAGAAGTGGTCAGCGCGGATTCGGTGGGCCTAAAGACCTGCTGTATCTCTAAAGTAAATAATCTTATCCAAAGAAAGGCATTGCTTTGATTTTTGTAACCGCACAGTACTTTAGTGTATTTCCAGCAACATTTAAGACACACCCTTAAACCCTTTGCTCCCTTACTGAAGCAATTAGGATCTTTACTGGACAAAACAACAATATTTATTTTGCTCCCTCAATATTGTATTCAGTTCTCAGGGGGGAGGGGGGAGGGGGGAGGAACTGATACATTAAGTGTTTTTTTGTTTTATTTTTCAAGCTGATCTTTTGAATTATCTCAAAATGACCACACCACACCCTAAGGAATAGCCCATTAGACAGATTGTTAATTGTAGTATCAACCTCTTTTTGGCATAAGTGGAAGTGCATTAAAAAGCACTTTGCTGGAAGTGAATCCCCTGTTCAGCATGAAATGGTACGAGATAGGCAACATTCCTCTTGAAATTCACACCAACGTCATCGCAATCTCAGAATTACTGCAGGTTGCAAGGATGTCCTTAATTACTACTATAATGTGTTTTCCATTAGCACATAACAACAAATTCTGTTATTTTGCTGCATAGACACTTCAGATGACGGCACGCTGGCACAGGGATAGAGTTGCTGCCTTACAGCGCCAGAGACCTGGGTTCAATCCTGACTATGGTTGCTGCCTGAACGGAGTTTGTACGTTCTCCCTGTGACCACATGGGTTTTCTCCGGCAGCTCCGGTTTCCTCCCACACTCTAAAGACGTGCAGGTTTGTAGGTTAAATGGCACCGGGGGGTCTTACCTTCTGCGCCTTCAAGGTTGGCTGCGGATGGCACCCCCAGGGCACAAAGGCTGAAGATGTCCGGGTGAAGAGAGGGACGATGGTTCACTGGACGATCCAGACGGAGACGACAGCTGGAGGCCCTGCAGCATCCTGGGGCTCGACTGGATAGGGCTCCGTTCCAGGAGACCGAGTGTGTGGACTGGACTGGACTTTGAGAATGGTGCCAAAACCTAGCGACTCTTGTACGTGGTTTCAGAGGACTATTTCTTTGCACTTTGTACTAATCTCGGATTGTGCTTGGGTATGGCAATACTTTATTGAACTGTATGCAAAAAAATCAGGTTACTGTCTGTACATGTGAAAATAAAGAACTATTAAACCATTGAGACTTTCAGAAATAAAAACTGAACATTCACAATCCTCCAACATTGGTCCCCAGTCAGTCCCTGCACTGTGTGCCATCTACAGGACACATTGTTATTAATCTTACTCACTAAGAAGAATAAGGGCAGTACTTGCATGGAACTACCACTCTGCAGTATTTACGCAGGCAAAGAACATAATCATGTCTTTGTGTTTATCTATGAAAGAAGCAACCTTTATTAACGAGCCTTGTTGTTAGGCCAGGAATATAGAGGCATGTACAGTGTGGAAACGGGCCCTTCAGCCCAACTTGCCCACACCGACCAACATGCTCCAGCCACATAGTCCCACTTGCCTGCATTTGGCCCGTATCCATCGAAACCTATCCTATCCATGTACTTGTCCAAATGTTTTTCAAATGTTGTGATAGTACCTGCCTCAACTACCGCCCTTGGCAGCTCGTTCCATATATCTGCCACCCTTTGTGTAAAAAAAAGTTTTCCTCTGGTTTCCATTAAATCATTCCCCCCTCACCTGGTGGCTTTTGATTCCCCTTCTCTGGGTAAAAGATTGTGTATTTACCCTATCCATGTCTCTCATGATTTTATACATCTCTATGTTCACCCCACATCCTCCTGTACTCCAAGGAATAGAGTCCAGGTCTGCTCAACCCATCCCTGTAGCTCAGGCCCTTGAATCCTGGGAACATCCTTGTAAATCTTCTCTGCATCCTTTCCAGGTTAACAACATCTTTCCTATAACATGGTGACCAAAACTGAATACAATACTGCAAATGAGGCCTCAGCAACGTCTTGTACAACTGTAACATGATCTCCCAACTTCTATACTTAATGCTCTGACTGATGAAGGCCAATGTGCCAATATTATACATATATTTGTTTGAAGTTTGATGTTGTGTGAATATTGTTGGTTCTAGCACACCCAGCGCTGTCCAATGTCCACACTGAAATACACAAAGTAGCAAAAGTCAGCGTGGCATCTCCAAGGATTCTCCCCAGTTCCATCCCATTGTGGAGTCCCAAGAAAACTTTTATGATTGTGAGGTGAAAGTACAGGAACAGCAGGAAGTGACACAGTTTGTTGACTACCCAAATATTGGGTCAGTGTTGGCACTCGTGTGAGGGCTGAGAGATAGGAGGGGAATGGGATGGGGAGAGGGAGAGAGAGAGACAGAGAGACAGAGACAGACAGAGGGAGAGAGAGACAGAGACAGAAAGAGAGATTGAGAGAGAGAGAGAGAGAGCGACAGAGATAGAGCCAGAGGCGGAGACAGGGATTGAGCAGCAGCTCTGCCAGCTACCTGAACAATTTGGAAAATGTTGATAGCTCAGGTACATGTTTACAGCTGAGACCTTAGACCTGCACTTGTGTTTGGCCTGCACTCCATGGGTAACGTCCATTTCTCAGAGTGCTCACATTGGACGAAGTTCTTTCCACAACGTCAGAAACTGAGTTTACAAGTAAATTCCTTGTCTGTGGCCATGAAACTCTTTAGCTTTGCACTTTCGTTACGGTATTCTTTCATTTTCAGTCATTTGTTCTGCATTTTGGTTTTCAGGTTGGGCAAGATACAATCTAAAGTCAGCCCCAGTTTCTTTGGATTGCTGGTCTATACCAAAAATAGATACATAATGCTGAAGTAACGCAGCGGGTCAGGCAGGATCGATGGAGAAAATGGATGTGACATTTCGACTTGGGACCCTTTTTCCTGACCCGAAACGTCACCTATCCATGTTCTCCAGGGATGCTGCCTGACCCGCTAAGTTACTCCAGCATTTTGTGTTTTATCTCCAATTTCTTTGTCTTGAGTAACTCTGCAGGAGACAGTCAGATGGAGATTGCCATGCAATGCGGTTATCAAACAGGAACCAAGACACAACTGATCGCTGATGCAGGAGTCTGGCGCAGAAAACAAATTGCTGGCAAACTCAACGGGTGGCGGCAAAAGAGATGGTCCATGCGGTGGCTTCAATAGGCCTGACTTTGGGGTGAACATGGGGTGGGGACTGGACATTGTGCCTTCCTCCACAGTGCTATCCACTTTGGGGGGATGATTTTTTTGTCTAATTGTAGTCCTGTAGGTCTGTGTCCAAGATGGCTGCCGTGAAGAGAGAGTGGACGCTGGTGCGCTTTGGCTGCCGCTGCTCTCTCTTCACACTGTGTTTTTGATTTTCTGTTTTTGGATTGAATTCTGTTTTTTAATTTGTGTCTCTGTGATGTCTTTATTACTTGTTATATTCCGATTATATGTTTTTATTCCGATTATTATGTAAGGTGTCCTTGAGATGTCTGAAAGGCGCCCATTAAATAAAATTTATTATTATTATTATTATCGTGACCCAGCATCAACACTGCTGGGTCTAAACTTGAAACATCGACCATACCTATTTTCTTCACACATGCTGTTTGATCCTTTGTGTTTACCAAAAATAGTTAATTGGCTCTTTATTGTCATGTATGCAGAGCACGGCAAAATTCTTTTGCACAACCCACAAATGCAGAGTGACCATATGTTGACGCCATTTACAAAGAAAAAGTCCGGTCCACATGCTGGAAGTACCGGAGCGCCCCCGATCCAGGTAAACCCAGGTAAGCCCCAGGCTGCTGCAGACCCGCGACCTGACATCTCTCTCCTCGCCCGACCATCTCTGTGTCCCGGAGGTGCCTCCTGCAGTAGACCTTGAATACCCCAGTCTCTCTCCTACCGGCTCACTCCTCACGTCCGTCATCACCAGCGGCTCTCTCCTCCTTGATTCTCCCGTCTATGAAGGCAGTTTAATTTCCAGGGTCTTTGGTTTCACCGCTGCCTCCTTGTGTTCTCGACTCTTTCTTTCAAAAATCTGAAGAGCTCTCTCCACTGATCCATCAGCTGAAAGGTGAAATGCCTAAAGCAATCCAAAACAATGGAAACTTTGTCCAAGCTTTTTCAATTGTAACACCTTAACATTAACGTACACAGATCTTTGCTTGAAACATCTCCAGCGAAACATGGTGCTGGAACGTGGCGGCACTTTGCATGTTGATCCCAGACAAAGATCTACAAGGTCACCTGACACAATAGCTCAATTTTAGACTATATTTTAGACTTTAGAGATACAGCACGGAAACAGGCCTACTGAGTCTGCACTGACTCATCATCACGTACACGAGCATTATCCTAGATACTAGGGACAACTTACAATTTTACCGAAGCCTATTGGTTTAGTCTAGTTCAGTTTAGAGATACAGCGTGGAAACAGGTCCTTTGGCCCACTGAGTCCATGCCGATCAGTGATCATCCCGCACACTAACACTATCGTACACACTACAGACAATTTACAATGTTAGCAAAGCCTATTTAACCTACAAACCTGTACGTCTTTGATATGTGGGAGGAAACGGGTGAAAAACCAATGAGGTCACAGGGAGAATGTACAAACCCCATAGAGAATGCAGCCATAGTCAGGATCGCACCCGGGTCTCTGGCGCTGTAAGGCCTCCTTTTTTAACCTGCAAATTGAAGCCGAGGCCTTGGTGTTAAATATCCCGACAGGCTTTAGGTGGATACTGCTGGAAAGAAACGGAGATAAAGCTGGGACCAGGACAACAAAGAAGCACAGAGGAAACAGGCATGCATTGGTGGATGCATTTCTGAAGATAACTTCATGGCGATAGTGTATGGCCTTGAGAAGATAAGATGCCTGGAATGAACAGTTTGCAAAATAACTGTATAACGAGAAGGAAATATGAACAGGCAACATAATTAATAACTCTCTAGCTTGATATGGAACAAATATGTGATTTGTTTAATCAGTCCTTAGATGAAAGACGACTTGAGATGATTGACTTCAGAATCGCGAGAGCCTTCAATTGTTCAATGAAACTTTAATTGTCACATGTGCAACTGCACAGTGGAATCCTGTTTGAGTGCTTGCACATGCAGGCTCTGGCACTTTTGCCGCCATTATTCAAAGTCCAAAGTCCGGTCAGCCCGTGCACTCAATGTACTGGTGCGGTTCCTGCAAACCAAAGTGCTTCTCCTCTCCTCTCCTCGCCTGGCCATCTTTGTGGCTCGGGGTGACTCCTACAGCCGACCTTGAAGGCGCTGGAGCCACTACCCTGGTGAACCTTCCTACTGTCCCTTGCTCCTCGCGTCCCACGTGTCCAATGGCTCCCTCCCGGCCCCGCCTTCATGCCGGTTCCCAGTCCCATCCACTGACAAACCCTTCAGGCAGTTAACGTTAGGTGGTAAATTTGGGTTGGAAGAAAGGCTTCCATTAGAAGATGGAAGGACAAAATAGTATAAAAGAAGGGCAGGACGAGAGTCTGGCAGCGACAACCCGGCAACAATCAAGGAGGGACCTGAGTTTGAAACTCAGAGAAGACTACCCCCTCCCAACACAGTGACTCTGGCCAATTCATTCATACGGGTAATGTCTGATTCCAAGTCATGTTTTTGTCATTTAGTTTAAGTGATAAGTTGGAATCGTAAGGCAAATGAAAAGTTAATGAAAAGTCAATGGTTTACATGCATGCTTAAGTAACTCGAGTGTTAATAAAGGTTGTTGTATTAAACCTTGGTTTAGAGTCTTTTGTTCGACACGCCAGTTGATACCCTATAGAGGTAATAGGGTCAACAAAATCTAGAGCATTGGGCTATGTCTATGGAACTGATGCGCTACAATGCTGAGAACTACTATTCTGCACTCTGCATCTTCCCCTTGGCCCTACCTATTATATTGAGTTTGACTTGATGGTATTTATATACGTATTATTATCTGATTTAATTGGTTAGCGTAAACAACAAATATTTTCACTGTATATTGGTACACGTGACAATAATAAACCAAAGAAATAAACCGGGGCAGCACAGTGGTGTAAAGTGGCCTCGCAGCACCAGAGACCCGGGTTCGATTCTAACCTTGGGTGCTGTCTGTGTGGAGTTTATACGTTCTCCCTGTAACTGTGTGGGTTTCATCCGGGTGCTCTGGTTTCCTACCTCATCTCAAAGGCGTGCAGGTTTGTAGGTTAAACGGCCTCTGTAAGTTGTCTGGAGTGTGGAGGACAGTGAACTAGTGTATGGGTGATGGATGGTCGGCGTGGACTCGGTCGGCCAAAGGGCCCGTTTCCGTGCTGTATCTCTAAACTAAACTTAAAAAAAACTGGTTATCCAGCCATCCACTTCAACTGAGTTTTGATTACCAGAAGGAACTTCTTCCTTAATAATAATAATAATAAATTTTATATTTAATGGGCGCCTTTCATACAAAATCTCAAGGACACCTTACATAGTAATCGGAATAAAAACATATAATCGGAGTAAAACAAGTAATTAAAGACATCACAATGACACAAATTAAAAACAGAATTCAATCCAAAAACAGAAAATCAAAAACACAGTGTGAAGAGAGAGCAGCGGCAACCAATTCGTGCCAGCGTCCACTCTCCCTTCACGGCAGCCATCTTGGACACAGACCTACAAGACTACAGTTAGTAGTCTTAAGTAATCTTAAGTAATCTTAAGTAGTCTTAAGTAATCAAGAGGCATAGGGCTAGCCCTATATATGTGGGAATTCAAACATGGACATGGAGATCTCTGTGATCTGATGCGGGCGTGGATTAATACATAAAACCAGGGAGAGCTCGTCAGAGTTTGTGGCTTGGAGCTGCAAGATGAAGATTAGTAACTTGGTATCCAGCCAAATCTTTCTTGCTGTCAAGAGTCTCCACATGTGTCCATAATTAGAGTGTTTGTAACTCGTTTGCCATTGACTAAAAGTGTTTTTAGATTTTTGTTTACCGAATGCAGCTGCAGATGTGATCATTAGTTTAGTTTAAGGTAGACAAAAATGCTGGAGAAACTCAGTGGGTGAGGCAGCATCCATGGAGTGAAGGAATAGGTTGAGACCCTTCTTCAGACTGATGTGGGTGGGGGGGGGGGGGTGGGGGGGTGGGGGTGGGGGGGCGGGGTGGGGGTGGTAAGAAGAAAGGAAGAGGCGAAGACAGTGAACTGGGAGAGCTGGGAAGGGGAGGGGAAGGAGGGTGTAAGCAAGGACAACCTGAAATTGGAGAAGTCAATGTTCATACCGCTGGGGTGTAAACTACCCAAGCGAAATATGAAGTGCTGCTCCTCCAATTTGCATTGGGACTCACTCTGGCCATGGAGGAGGCCCAGGACAGAAAGGCTGGATTCGGAATGGGAGGGGGAGTTGAAGTACTGGGCCACCGGGAGATCAGGTTGGTTAATGCGAACTGTGCGGAAGTGTTGGGCGAAGCGATCGCCAAGCCTACGCTTGGTCTCACCTAGAGCAGCGGATGCAATACATGAGGTTGGAGGAGGTGCAGGTGAACCGCTGCCTCACCTGGAAAGACTGCTTGGGTCCTTGGATGGAGTCGAGGGGGGAGGTAAAGCGACAAGTGTAGTATTTCCTGTGGTTGCAAGGGAAAGTACCAGGGGAGGGGGTGGAGTGGGAGAGGACAAATTGACTAGGGAGTTACGGAGGGAGCGGTCTCTGCGGAAAGCTGAAAGGGGAGGAGATGGGAAGTTGTGGCCAGTGGTGGGATCCCGTTGGAGGTGGCGAAAATGTCGGAGGATTATCTGTTGTATGTGACAGCTGGTAGGGTGGAAGGTGAGGACAAGGAAGACTCTGCCCTTTTTACGAGTGGAGGGATGGGGAGTGAGAACGGAGCTACGGGATACAGAAAAGACCCTGGTGAGAGCCGCATCTATCTAAAGAATGAGGACATCTCCGATGCCCTGGTGTGGAACACCTCATCCTGGGTGCAGATGCGGCGTAGACGGAGGAATTGGGAGTAGGGGATAGAGTCCTTACAGGAAGCGGGGTTAGAAGAAGTGTAGTCCAGATAGCCATGGGAGTCAGTGCATTTGTAGGAGATGTCAGTCAGTAGTCTGTTACCTGCGATGGAGATAGTGAGGTGTAGAAACGGTAGGGAGATGTCGGAAATGCTCCAGATGAATTTGAGTGCCGGATGGAAGTTAGTGGTGAAATGGATGAAGTCAGTGACTTCTGCATGGGTGCAGGAGGTAGCACCAATGCAGTCGTCAAAGTAGTGGAGGTAGAGTTCGGGGATAGGGCCACGGTACGCCTCGAACAAGGATTGTTCGACACACCCTACAAAGAGGCAGGCATAGCTGGGGCCCATGCGCGTGCCCATAGCTCCATAGATGCTGCCTCGCCCGTTATTTTTCCAGCATCTGCAGTTCTTTCTTAAACATTAGTTTAGTTTAGTTTAATTTATTGTCACGTTTACCAAGCTACAGTGAAAAGCCTTGCTGTTGCATGCTATCCAGTCAGCAGAAAGGCTATACATGATTACAATCAAGTCGTCCACAGCGTACAGATGCAGGATAAAAGGAATAATGTTTAATGCAAGATAAAGTCCAGTAAAGTCTGATTAAAGACGATAGACACAAAATGCTGGAGTAACTCAACGGGTCAGGCAGCATCTCTGGAGAAAAGGACCAGGTGACGTTTTGTGCCAGAACCCTTCTTCAGAGTCTAAAGAAGGGTTCCGTCACCTATTCCTTTTCTCCAGAGATGCTGCCTGAACCGGATGAGTTACTCCAGCTCCAGCATTTTGTGTCTGTCATCGGTATAAACCAGCATCTGCAGTTCCTTCCTACACACAAGGTCCAATTAACGAAACTCCAAGGGACTTCAATGAGGTAGATGGTAGGTCAGGACTGCTCTCTAGCTGGTGATAGGATGGTTCCGTGGCCTGATGACGGCTTGAAACAAACATCATTCTCAGCTGAAGAAACTTTTAACATCCCCCTCTCTGGGGTTGACATGTTTGGGAATATTTGTTGTTTGACTAGGCATTTTCAAAAAGACAAATTGCTGTGTTACTTGTGAATGCAGCGTGCTATATTTAAAAATAATTCATTCCACATGCAGGGAAAAGAATTTCCTTAATCCAACTCAGCTGTAATCCTTTAGGAAGTGTTTGGTAACTAATCTAGCACCTTTTTAGGTACAGGTCCACCACTGATTTTCTGACAACTTGTAGCCGGTCACCTCCTTTATCCCCCGCCCCCCCACCATGGAGGTCCCCTGAAAATGCAGCGCCTGGTCTCCAAGATGGCAAGAAATTGTAGAGAGTTGTGGACCAAGCCCAGATCATCACACAAACCTATCTCCCTCCATCTACACCTCACTCTGCCTCGGCAAGACCACCAGCATAATCGAAGACCAGTCTCACCTCTGACGCTCTCTCCCCCCCCCCCCCCCCCCCCCCCCCCCCCTCTCCCATCAGGCAAGAGGTACAGAAGTGTGAAAACGCCCACCTCCAGATTCAGGGACAGTTTCTTCCCAGCTGATATCAGGCAACTGAATCATCCTATTACCAACCAGAGAGCAGTCCTGGCCTTCCATCTACCTCATTGGAGTCCCTTGGACTATCTTTAATCGGACATTATTACACTTCATCTTGCACTAAACGTTACTCCCTTTATCCTATATCTGTACACTGTGGATGGCTTGATGGTAATCATGTATAGTCTTTCCACTCACTGAATAGCACGGAATGAAAAGCTTTTTACTGTACCTCGGTACACATGACAATAACTAAACTAAACTAAACTAAGCAGACAGCACCCGAGGTTGGGATCGAACCCGGTTCTCTGGTACTCCACCAGTCTTTTTGCTGACTGCATAGCTCGGTACACCTGATGATAATAAACTAAACTAAACTAATTCTGGCAAATTATTGACTGAGGGAGAAACTCTTTGCATTACATTGAACATTGTATCAGTGGAACCTAACACCATACCAATGTCTGAAGGGTGCTGACCTGAAACATCATCCATCCTTTTTCTTCAGAGATGCTGCCTGACCCGTTGAGTTACTCCAGCACTTTGTGTCCAGCAGAACAATGAGTTCAGCTTTGAATTCTTGCCAACGTTATATAACAGATATCAATCATCTTCAAGCAGATAAAATTGGAAGGGCAAGTCACGAGGAAATCACACAGCAATAACATGGTCAGCTTTGGTCTTTCCAAAGCATCTCATTTGTGACAGGAGTTTCAGCAATAAAGTGCTGGATGTCAGATCATTATGGAATGTGTTACATAACACAGTAATAAATCTTTCATTGCATCAGTAACAAGCAATGTCACACAGCTGTGAAATCTTTGTGCGTTGTGTTAAAGGCCGGCACGGTGGGACAGCAGCCTCAGTTGTCTCACAGCACCAGAGAATCAGGTTCAATCGCAACCTCTGTCTGTGTGGAGTTTGCACGTTCTCACTGGATATGCATAGGTTTCCTCTGGGAGATGTAACACAACCTCCCTGTACCAGGGCGGCACAGTGGCGCAGCGGCTTCACGGGTTCGATCCTGACTACAGGTGCTGTCTGTATGGAGTTTGTACGTTCTCCCTGTAACCACATGGGTTTTCTCCGGGTGCTCCAAATTCCTCCCACATCCCAAAGACATGCGTGTTTGTAGGTTAATTGACTTCTGTAAATTGTCCCTAGTGCGTAGGATAGAACTAGTGTGAACGGGTGATCATAAAGGATGGTATAGATATGGAATGGGCTGCCAGAGAAAAAAAGTGGCTGACGCAGGTACAAACAACAAAATGTAAAAAAAACATTTGGTCATGTATGTGGATAAGGAAAGGGTAAGCAAGATATTGGCAACATCTTCAAGACGTGTGGGTTTGTAGATTAATTTGACTTCTGTAAATTGTCCCTAGTGTGTAAGATAGAACTAATGTGGGTGGGTGATCGTTGGTTGTCACAGACTCGGTGGGCAGAAGGGCCTGTTTCCACACTGTATCTCTAAACTAAACTAAACTGTACTTTAGGTCTCAGCTAATTAAGTGAAACCTCATGTCATAGAGTCGTAGCGACACACAGTGTGGAAACAAGCCCTGCAGCCCAACCTGCCAACACCGACAAACATGTCCCATCTACACCAGTCCCACCCCCACGTGCCTGCGTTTTGGCCCATATCCCTTGAAACCTGTACTGTCCATGTACCTGTCAAAATGTTTTCTTAAATGTTGCAATAGTACCTGCCTCAACTACCTCCTCCGGCAACACATTCCACACACCCACCATCCTTTGTAGGGAGATTCAAGGGAGTGCAGTTGCTGGAACCTTGAACAGAAATCAACTTGCTGGAGGAACTCAGCAGCTCAGACAGCATCTGTTGCACAGACTCTCTGTACCTGTACCTGCGTTTCCTGTTTCCTTTATACTCCTCAAGGGCCCTGTTTGTTCTCAGCTGCCTAGATGTATGCTCCCGTTTCCTTTTTTGACCATATTTGCAACACCTCACGTCACCCAAGATTGTGAACCTTGCCATCCTTGTCTTTCATCTTCATGTGAAAACGTTGGTCCTGAATTGTGACCAGCTGGCCATCAAGTGACTCCCTCTTGTTCAGTTTTAAGATGAAGGGGCAAAGATGTGACAGGAACCTGATATGTGCTTACTCAATACCAACTGGTTCTTGCTCTAAAGAAAGTGGTAATGGTGAAGGAATGTGGAAAGGCATTAGTAGAACTGAACTGTGCTAACTGGTTCATATACAGCTTACAGGTTTGGGCATATCCAAACTCTGATTGCCAGAGGGACATAGTCACATATGAATCACGGAACATAGATGACTTATGAGGGAGTTGTCCGGAATCCAGGGTCTGAGCTACACGAAGAGGTTGGGCAGGGTAGGACTTTATTCCTTGGAACACAAGAAGCTAGGGGATGATCTAGTGGGTGAACCACGTGGGTTTTCTCCAGATCCTCTGGTTTCCTCCCGCACCCCAAAGACGTACAGGTTTGTAGGTTAATTGGCTTCAGTAAAAATTGTAAACTGTCCCTAGTGTGTGGGATAGTTGTAGTGCACATGGTGATCGCTGGTTGGCGTGGACTCAGTGGGTCGAAGGGCCTGTTTCCCTGCTGTATCTCTAAACTAAAACTAAACTAAATAGCTCCCGATGGATTGCAGCCAGAAGTGGGCCGCAGGCCTGACTCACCCGGCGCGGAATCGGGAAACCTGCCTGGAATGGGAAGCTGCCGAGCCCGGACCCTGCTTGCCCCCGAGGATCAGAAACTGGAGAGGAGGGTGGAGGGAGTCGGCGGCGGAGGCGGACACTGGACAAAGGGCCGGTAAGAAGAACCGGGGTCTTACCTTCAACGCACTCAAGGTCGGCTGCAGGAGGCACCCCCGGGGCACAAAGACTGAATGTGACCGGGCGAGGAGAGGGACGACTGTTTGTGGAATGACCCTAATGTAGACAACGGCTACATTGGGCCTTCATGACCAGCTGCTGCAGGGACTTTGGGAATGGCACCAAAACCTGGCGACTCTTGCATATGGACTCAGTGGGATGTTTCTATGCATTCTGTACTTAATCAGGGATTATACCTACCGTATGGCAATAACCTTACTGATCTGTGTGGATCAGATGCTAGTTTATGCCAAGATAAATACCGAGTGCTGGAGTAATTCAACAGGTCAGGCAGCATCTCTTGAGAAAAAGGATGGGTGATGTTTTTTCACGTTTCAAATTTCATGTTTCACTTTTAGTTTAGTTTAGTTTAGTTTAGTTTAGTTTAGGGATACCACACAGAAATAGACTCTTCGGCCCAACATGTCCGCACCTACCAGTGATCCCCACACATTAACACTGTCCTACACTCACTGGGAACAATTTACACTTAAGGGCCTGTCCTACTGCGGGAACCTAATTTGCAAGTGTAGAAGAGTTTAGGAGAGTATGAAAAAGTGTCATGGTCGAACCTCCTACGAATATGTTGAAGATCTCCTTCGACTATGTTGAAGACTACCTACGACTACCTTCGACTACCCTCGGTTACCTACGAATATCATGCCGACCTACTACGACCTACTTCGACTAAACCTACGAGTAAAAAAAATATTGTTTTTTTCCATGGCGACCTTTTTTTACTCGCGGGCATTTTTCAGCATGCTGAAAAAAACGCCACGACACAGCTGAGGCCTCGAGTACGCGGGGACTACTCTCGAGCATGAAAGAGAGTTACAAAGAACTCCTAGGACCTCGTGTCGACCATGCTGCGAGTATGAGTCGAGGACAAACTCTTCTAAACTCGCCAATTATGTCCCCGCAGCGGAACAGGCCCTTTATACCAACCCAATTAACCTACAAACCTGTACGTCTATCGAGTAGGGGGGGAAACAGAAGATCTTGGAGAAAACCCACGCGGTCATTGGGAGAACGTACAGACTCCGTACAGACAGCACTCGTAGTCAGGATCGAACCCGGGTCTCCGGCGCTGCAAGCGCTGTATGGCAGCAACTCTACCGCGGCGCCACCGTGCCGCCCTAGTTGGGCACTGGGGAAGCTTACAACCCAATGGTGTGAACGTTGTTTTCTCTAACTTCAAGTAACCCTTGCATTCAGATCCACCCCTTTCCCAACCTACTCATCCTACTAGTCCCACACCTCGCATCCTTCTGCCCCTTCTTTATCACCTCTTCACAAGCCAACAATGGGTCATTGTGGGCTCCACCCTTCCTTGAGCATCTGTTGCCGGCTCTGGTATGTTCTGACCTTTTCTTACCTCAAGTTCCCTCTCCTCTATTTTCAGTCTGAAGAATGGTCCCGAACCGACATGTCACCAGTCCTTTTTCTCCAGAGATGCTGCCTGACTTGCTGAGTTACTCCAGGATTTTGTGTCTATCTTCACTGCACTTTGGTGCACACGATAATAAAGAACCACTGACCATCAGTGATGGGAGAATCTGGGGGGTGTTGAGGTGAATGTGGGACAAATAAAATGTGATCAATATAAATGGGTTGGCATAGACTCAATGGGCCGAAGGACCTGCTTCCATGCTGTATATTCCACGTTGTATTACTGGCACTATGGCAGGAGAAATGTAACAAGGCAGACACCAAGTTTCTTGATAAGTACGGGTGTCAGAGATTATTTGGGAGAAGGCAGGAGAATGGGGTTAGGAGGGAGAGATAGATCAGTCAGGATTGAATGGCGGACTAGACAATGGGCCGAATGGCCTATTTCTACTCCTATTCCTTATGGCCTTATGCATGCAAATTATTGGTATGACTGTAAGGCAAATCAAATTGCTTGTATGTTTTTACATAGTTGGCTAATAAATTATTTACAATACAACTAAAGCAGTAAACAAACTTGGTTAAGACCTGCGCTCCATTTATCACAATGTTTATCTGAAGATCTTCACCGCTGACTGGGGTTCAAAAATAACATGGGACCTCTTCCAGATTAACAATGTCGAAAGCACCAGCAAATCTGGCAAGGCTCGACAAATGCAAAGGCAGCATGACTTTGCGGCAAGTCAAGACACATCCATCCCATTTACAGTTTGCAATTAAGGAACCGAGGAATCAATCTCTCTCACCAGTGCATGAGTTGCTGAGTGCTTTATCCTGTTTTGCTCAAATCAAGTATCAAGTATTGCACGTACCTCTGGTAGACGTGTACATATCAGAGTCAACACTGAACCCTAAGGGTAGGAATATTCCTTACTAAAAGGCGTACCTACATACCAATCCCTTGTTCAGTTCCTTTGATCTACATCCGAGTTTTGAACGCACATCTCTCCGCTCACTCATAAACAATCTACACGTTGTTATCAAACATGAGGACACCCCCTCGGACTATCTTTGATTGGTCTTTACTGGACGTTATCTTGCGTTAAACGTTATTCACATTATTTCCTTTATCATCTATCTGTGCACTGCAAATGGATCAATTGTAATCATGTATTGTCTTTCCGCTGACTGGTTAGCATGTATCAAAAACTTTTCACTGTACACGGTGCACGTGACAATAAACTAAACTCAAACTCAAACAAGGGAGGTCTTATTGTAGTCATAGAGTGGTACAATGCGGAAACAAGTACCTCAGCCCAACTTTCCCATGCCGACCGATATGTCCCATCCACACTAGTCCCACCTGCTTGTGTTTAGCCCATTTCCCTCTAAACCTTTCCTATCCATGTACCTGTCCAATTGTTTTTTTAAAGTTGTGATAGTGTGATAGTAGTGTATGTGTACTGGAAGCTCACGGAGGTGGGATAGGCAAACCCAGCAAACTGAGACACAGTGCTGGTCGCCTCAAACTCACTGGATTGCAATGTGTCAACAGGAAGCATCTCTTAGTCAACATCCGTCAACATCCATACGTCGAACCATTTGGGAGGAAGTTGGACGAGTCTGTCCCAGCAGAGTGACTGCATTATTGCAGAAGTGATTAACAACATGCCAAGGAATGAATCAGGCTTGTCCCGACAGATCTCCGCTTGCTACATTTCAACAAGATCTACATCGACCACAGTGCAGGCTTTACATACTCAAGGACACTTATCCTTAATATGTTTACAGGCTTGCTTTCTCTAATTACCATCGGATAGAAGAGGCAGGCTTATACATAAACCAGACCAGCACAGGAACAGGCCCTTCAGCCCATAATATCCATGCCGAATTTGTTGCCAAGTTAAACTAACTTGGCACGTGATGCATATCCCTCCATTCCCTGCATACCCATGAACCTATCTGAAAGCCTCTTAAATGCCATTATCGTATCTGACTCCACCACAATCCCTGGCGACATGTTCCAGGCTCCCACTCCCATCATGCAAGAGGTACAGAAGTGTGAAAGCGCCCACCTCCTGATTAGAGTAATAGAATGATACAGTGTAGGAACAGGCCCTTCGGCCCAACTTGTCAACATGTCCCAGCTACACTAGTTCCCACCTGCCTGCATTATGTCCAAATCCCTCTAAACCTGTCTTATCCATGTACCTGTCTAACTGTTTCTTAAATGTTGGGATAGTCCCTGCCTCAACTATCTCCTCTGGCAGCTTGTTCCATACATCCCCCACCCTTTGTGTGAAAAAGTTATCCCTCAGATTCCTATTAAATCGTTTCCCCTTCACATTCAACCTATGTCCTCTGTCCTCTGGTCCTCGATTTACTTACTCTGGGCAAGACTCATTGATTCAGGATCAGTTTCTTCCCAGCTGTTATCGGGCAACTGAACCATCCTACCACCAACTAAAGCGCAGTCCTGAGCTACTATCTACCTGATCTGAGACCCTCGGACTATCTTTGATCGGACTTTAAGGTACACAAAAATGCTGGAGAAACTCAGCTTTGCTCCATAGATGCTGCTGCACCCGCAGAGTTTCTCCAGCATTTTTGTGTACCTTCGATTTTCCAGCACCTGCAGTTCCTTCTTAAACACTTTGATCGGACTTTACTGGACTTTATCTTGCACTAAACGTTATTCACATTATTCCTTTATCATGTATCTGTTAACTGTGGTTGGCTCGATTGTAATCATATATTGTCTTTCCACTGACTGGTTAGCACGCAACAAAAGCTTTTCACTATGGGTGACAATAAACTAAAGTCAACTAAACTCAAAGTCACTCTCTGTGTAAAAACCTTGCCCTGCACATCTTGTTTAAACTTTCCCCCTCTCTCTTTAAAGCTATGCCCTCTAATCTTTGACATTTCCTGACAAAAAGGTTCCGACTGTCTACCCTATCTATGTCCTTCATAATTTGATATACTTCAATCTGATCCCCCCTCAACCTCTTACATTTCAAAGAAAAAAACATTTTCGCCAATAATTTTTCCTTTTCCTTCTTGACCATTGTGCTCCCACTGGTGAAGGTGCTACATTGCATTGTTGTTGCAAGGTGTTGCTGCATTGGGAGTATCGTAGGGAAATGGCAATATAGTTTAATTTAGTTTAGTTCCGTTTAGCGTTGTTTAATTTAGAGATACTGCGTGCAAATGGAGCATTTGGCCCACCAAGTCTACGCTGACCAGCGATCACCCACACACTAGTTTTACCCTACACACTGGGGCCAATTTACAGAAGCCAATTAACCTACAAACCTGCATGTCTTTGGAATGTGGGAGGAAACCGGAGAACCCAGAAAACCCCCACAAGATCACAGGGAGAACGCGCTAACTCCACATAGACAGCAGCCCTAGTCAGGATGGAACGTGGGTCTCCGGCGCTGTAAGGCAGCAACTCTACCTCTGCACCAATGTGCCGTCCCTGTAAATAAATATGCTGTAGTTAAAATGCTTAAGAAAGAACTGCAGATGCTGGAAAAATCGAAGGTAGACAAAAATGCTGGAGAAACTCAGCGGGTGAGGCAGCATCTATGGAGCGAAGGAATAGGTGACGTTTCGGGTCGAGACCCTTCTTCAGACCCTGCTGTGGTTAAAAAGTGAGTTTGGTGTATTATCCAGCATACGTTATAGTATATCAGGTAGAGAAAAAGAGAAAATAAACTGAATACAGAATCTACGGAGAATGTTCAGTTAACAAAAATGCACGGGTCACCACATGATAGTCTGGGAGATCGGGAATAAATCCTTAGCATGTGAGAGATGTTGGGCAGCACAGCGTTGCGGAGATAGAGTCGCTGCCTTACAGCACCAGTGACCCGGGTTTGATCCTGACTACGGGTGCTGTCTGTATGAAGTTTGCACGATCTCCCTGTGACCTCGCGGGTTTTCTCCGGGTGCTCCGATTCCCTCCCACATTCCAAAAATGTACAGGATTATAGGTCAATTTGCTTCAGTAAATCATCCAAAGGATGGTGCTACTATACGGGGTGATCGCTGGTTGGCACGGGCACAGTGGGCTGAAGGGCTTGTTTCAATGCTGTATCTCTAAAATCTAAAGTCCAGAGGTCTGTTCAATTGTCTGATAACAGCGGAGGTTATCTGACTATTGAACAGAATTCCTGAATGTGGTAAGTGCAGATGCTGGTTTATGCCTAAAATAGATGCAAAATGCTGGAGTAACTCAGCAGGTCAGGCAGCACCTCTGGAGGAAAGGAATAGGTGATGTTTTGGGTTGAGACCCTTCTGTCTGAAGAAGGATCTTGACCCGAAATGTTACCCATTCCCTTTCTCCTGGTTCTATGTTCTATGTATGTTTTTCAAAAACAAAGGTCCTTTTCAATAACAATAAGTTTATTTTTGTTACTGCAAGTTAAAAATCGTGAAGCATGTATAATGGAGTATCATTGTACAAGTATTAATGAACGCGATCATTTGTATTTCAATAGTCCCCTGCAGTTAAAGTGGCAGCTGTGTTCCTAAGAGACAACGGTGTCTGATTATAGCATTGCAGAGAGGCTATATAGAAACAGACAATAGATAATAGGTACACAAAATTGCTGGGGAAACTCAGCGGGTGCAGCAGCATCTATGGAGCGAAGGAAATAGGCGACGTTTCGGGCCGAAACCCTTCTTCAGACTGGATAGATAATAGGTGCAGGAGTAGGCCTTTCGGCCCTTCTAGTCAGCACCGCCATTCATTGCGATCATGGCTGATCATCCACAATCAGTATCCCGTTCCTGCCTTCTCCCCATATCCCCTGACTCCACTATCATTACTGCTCTTTTTCTGCTTGTTAACTTAAAAAGCAACCTTTAAGTCATTCTCTAATTCCCAATCAAAATCGCATTCAAAACATTTCGACCCAGTAGTGTTATGTGGTGATCATTACGCAAGTTAAGGGCCTGTCCCACTTAGGCGATATTTTAGGCGACTGCCGCCGACTGTCATAGTCATAGCAGGTCGCTGAAAAACTGGCAACTGGACCCCCCCATACGACAATGTCTAAGACAAGCTATAACAACCTACCACCTAGTCGATGTCAAGCTACGGCAAGCTACTGACTACCGGCGACCCATAAGGACGTCCACCTACAACCACATAGGCGACAACCAAAGTCAACCTATGTCCAACCTACGACAAGCTAGAAACATAGAAACATAGAAACATAGAAAATAGGTGCAGGAGTAGGCCATTCGGCACTTCGAGCCTGCACTGTCATTCAATATGATCATGGCTGATCATGGCTGATCATCCAACTCAGTATCCCGTACCTGCCTTCTCTCCATACCCCCTGATCCCTTTTGCCACAAGGGCCACTCCCTCTTAAATATAGCCAATGAACTGGCCTCAACTTCTTTCTGTGGCAGAGAATTCCACAGATTCACCACTCTCTGTGTTAAAAATGATTTTCTCATCTCGGTCCTAAAAGACATTACCCTTATCCTTAAACTGTGACCCCTTGTTCTGGACTTCTCCAACATCGAGAACAATCTTCCTGCATCTAGCCTATCCAACCCCTTAAGAATTTTGTAAGTTTCATTGAGATCCCCCCTCAATCTTCTAAATTCAAGCGAGTACAAGCCGAGTCTATCCAGTCTTTCTCCATATGAAAGTCCTGCCACCCAAGGAATCAGTCTGGTGAACCTACTCTGTACTCCCTCTAAGGCAAGAATGTCTTTCCTCAGATTAGGAGACCAAAACTGTACACAATACTCCAGGTGTGGTCTCACCAAGACCCTGTACAACTGCAGTAGAACCTCCCTGCTCCTATACTCAAATCCTTTTGCTATGAATGCTAACATACCATTCGCTTTCTTCACTGCCTGCTGCACCTGCATGCCTACTTTCAATGTCTGAAGAAGGGGTTCGGCCCGAAACGTCGCCTATTTCCTTCGCTCCATAGATGCTGCTGCACCCGCTGAGTTTCTCCAGCAATTTTGTGTACCTTCTGCCTACTTTCAATGACTGGTGTACCATGACCCCCAGGTCTCGCTGCATCTCCCCTTTTCCTAATCAGCCACCATTCAGATAATAGTCTACTTTCCTGTTCTTGCCACCAAAGTGGATAACCTCACATTTATCCACATTATACTGCATCTACCATGCATTTGCCCACTCACCCAACCTATCCAAGTCACCTTGCAGCCTCCTAGCATCCTCCTCACAGCTAACACTGCCCCCCAGCTTTGTGTCATCCGCAAACGTGGAGATGTTGCATTCAATTCCCTCATCCAGATCATTAATATATATTGTAAATAGCTGGGGTCCCTGCACTGAGCCTTGCGGTACCCCACTAGTCACTGCCTGCCATTCTGAAAAGGACCCGTTTACTCCTACTCTTTGCTTCCTGTCTGCCAGCCAGTTCTCTATCCACATCAATACTGAACCCCCAATACCATGTGCTTTAAGTTTGCATACTAATCTCTTATGTGGGACCTTGTTGAAAGCCTTCTGAAAGTCCAAATATAACACATCCACTGGTTCTCCCTTATCCACTCTACTAGTTACATCCTCGAAAAATTCTATAAAATTCGTCAGACATGATTTACCCTTCATAAATCCATACTGACTTTGTCCAATGATTTCACCACTTTCCAAATGTGCTACTATCCCGTCTTTAGTAACTGACTCCAGCATTTTCTCCACTACCGATGTTAGACTAACTGGTCTGTAATTCCCCGTTTTCTCTCTCCCTTTTTAAAAAGTGGGGTTACATTAGCTACCCTCCAATCCTCAGGAACTGCTCCAGAATCTAAAGAGTTTTGAAAAATTATCACTAATACTTCCACTATTTCTGGGGTTACTTCCTTAAGTAGTCTGGGATGCAGCCTATCTGGCCCTGGGGATTTATCGGCCTTTAATCCATTCAATTTACCTAACACCACTTCCCGACTAACCTGGATTTCACTCAGTTCCTCCATCTCATTTGACCCCCGGTCCCCTGCTATTTCTGGCAGATTATTTATGTCTTCCTTAGTGAAGACAGAACCAAAGTAGTTATTCAATTGGTCTGCCATGTCCTTGTTCCACATGATCAAGCTACGACCCTGTCGGCGACAACTGAAGACAATTCAGTCGCCGATGCCTGTCGCCGGTTGACGTAGGTTGACGCAGGTAGCTGCCAATGGAATTCACCGAAGTTACCACAAGCGATAACCTACTTCACCTACTGACAACCTACGTCATCCTGGCGACAGCCAATGAGAGCACTTAAGTCAGGACAAGTCAAACTACGCTTATTGGCATCAAGCCCACTGTCGTCGACTGTCGCCAAAGATTTTTGAACATGTTGAAAATCCAGCGGGGACCAGAAAGACGCTACGACTCTTTGGGTGACTGAGGAGACTACTCACGCCCATACAGGCGACACCCCGGCAACCATGTGACAACAGCCTAGTAGCCTGTAGTCGCCTAAAAAATAGCCTAAGTGGGACTGGCCCTTTATATCGAATTAGTGTTGTGAAAACGTGTGTTATAGCAGAACTACCTGCATAAGATCATAAAAGAGTTGCCACATGATGGTCTGAGTTCACTCCATTATTGGACTTCAGGACAGCACAATGGTGCAGCGATGCATTGCTGCCTGACAGAGCCAGAGACACCACACTTCAATCCACCAAATACAAATTACGAGCGGCACAATGGCGCAACTGGTAGAGCTGCTGCCAAACAGTGCCAGAAACCTGGGTTCAATCCTGACCTCGGGTGCTGTCTGTATGGAGTTTGTCCCTTCTCTCTGGGACTTTGTGGGTTTTCTCCGGGTGCTCCAGTTTCCTCCCAAGCTCTCCAAAGACATGCAGGCTTGTAGGTTAATTGGCTTCTGTAAATGTAGATTGTCCCTAGTGTGTAGGATAGTGATAATGTTCGAGGTGATCGCTTGGTCGGTGCGGACTCGGTATGCTGAAGGGCTTGTTTCTATACTGTATCTCTATGAAGTAAACATAGAACATATAAAACATATACATACATTACAACGGAGGAACTTCAGCCCACTACATTGGTGCTACTCATGACGTCAATCTAAGCTAATCACATCAGCCTGTGCATGGTATATGCAGTATCCCCCACCATATTCCCTGCCTGTTCAGTTTTCTGTCTACATCCCTCTTAAACACTGCCTTCGTATCTCCTTCCACCAGCTCCTAAGGCAGCCCGTTCCCGTCACCTACCAGTCTCTGATTAAAAACGTCTGCACAATTCAAAATAAAACTATGCCTCGCGTATTTCCTTTAAGCTTTCCCCTCTCCAGCTATTAAATTAGTATTTGACATTTCCACTCTGGGATAAAGACTGACTATGTCCTATTTATGCCTCATAACTCTATTTACATTTATCAGGTCACCACTCAGCCTCTGACACTCCGGGGAAAGCAGTCCAAGTTTGTTCCAATTAAGATAGACACAAAATGCTGGTGTAACTCAGCAGGACAGGCAGCATCTCTGGATAGAAGGAATAGGTGACGTTTCGGGCGGAGACTCGACCTGAAACGTCACCTTGTCGTTTTCTCCAGAGATGCTGCCTGTCCCGCTGAGTTACTTCAGCATTTTATGTCTATCTTCAATACAAACAAGCATCTGCAGTTCCTTCCTACAAGTTTGTTCACAGCTACACAAGCGGAATATGAGGTGCTATACCTCCAGTTTATCGTTTTACTTTCCTGGAAACAGTTCCCTCATGCATGCCCATTATTACACCCTGAAACCAGAGATGATTTGAAGTAACCAATTAATCTTCCATTCACACTACTTTGGGATGTGGGAGGACCTGGAAGAAACCCAAGCAAACTCTACACAATGAAGATCAGAACTGGGACCCAAATCACTGCAATCATTGTAACTCTACTGCACTGCCCTGTTTAGCAAAGGCGGAAGAGAGAAAACAGGGAACCACAGACCAGTTGGTTTAAAATGTGTGGTGGGGGAAATTCTGAAATCTACTATTAAGGAAGTGGTAATAGGGTAACAGAATTTTACAGATTCAGAATGGACATGAAAGGGTGAACGTTTAATAAATGCAGCACACTGGTAGAGTTGCTGCCTTATGGCTCCAGAGACCAGATTCAATCCTGAGTAATGTTGCCGTCTGTGTGGAATTTGCATGTTCTCCCTGTGACCGCTTTTGGTGCTCCGGCTTTCTCCCACATCCCAAAGACGTGGGGTTTGTAGGTAAATTAGCTTCTGTAAATTGCCCCTAGTGTGTAGGGAGTGGATGATAAAGTGGGATAACATAGAACTAGTGTGATCGCTGGTTGCAACAGGCTCAGTGAGCCAAAGGGCACTGTTTTCATGCTGTATCTCTAAACTAAACTCAACTAAACATGTAGGGACGAACAACAGATGCTGGTTTACACCAAATACAGACACAAAATGGTCGGGTAAGTCAGCTGGCCAGGCAGCATCTCTGGAGAAAAGGAGTAGTTAACAATTTGGGTCGAGGGCTTTCAAGTCTGAATAAGGGTCTGGACCTGAAACATCACCTATTCCCTTTCTCCAGAGATGCTGCTTGACCCATCAAGTCCAGCATTTTGTGTCTGTCTAAACTAAACTAAACTAAACTAAACTAAACTAAACTAAACTAAACTAAACTAAACTAAACTAAACTAAACTAAACTAAACTAAACTAAACTAAACTAAACCCAAAGGGGCATTTTGTCTTCAACAGCTCAGAAACGTGTCTTCCCTTTCAAACTTTCTGCTTTTTCAAAAGAATAAGAAGTCCTTTTATCTTTATCCCTTGCAAGATTCTGCAGTTATCTTTAACCCGGTAACATCAAATAAACATGAAACCTGTGGGGCTTTCAGTATCTTTGCCAAGCTACATTGATCCATCTCAGTCAGACTCGTTAATCTCTCGGGTATGGTTTCAATTGAAATCCTTCGCTTTGAATGAAAATTGATCTAAACCATGCAATAATTCAACATCTGAAAAGGATAATTTAACTCTCTTGATTACAATCCAGCAATCATTTCCAGGAAGAACAGTGTATTTGGATGACAAAAGTTTACCAGTAAGTGCTTTGAGGATGTGCCCGTAAAACTCCAGTTGTTTTGTTTAAAATCAATGTGTCTTGGATCAGTTTACGGAATTCTAAAACTTCTTTTGATTTTAGCTCATAATTTAGATTGTGTGAGATTATTTTCATGCCTTTGTACATGAAACAGACTGACTGGTGGCAATCACAGATTCTTAAGGGGTTGGACAGGCTAGATGCAGGAAGATTATTCCCGATGTTGGGGAAGTCCAGAACAAGGGGTCACAGTTTAAGGATAAGGGGGAAATCTTTTAGGACCGAGATGAGAAAAACATTTTTCACACAGAGAGTGGTGAATCTGTGGAATTCTCTGCCACAGAAGGTAGTTGAGGCCAGTTCATTGGCTATATTTAAGAGGTAGTTAGATGTGGCCCTTGTGGCTAAAGGGATCAGGGGGTATGGAGAGAAGGCAGGTATGGGATACTGAGTTGAATGATCAGCCATGATCATATTGAATGGCGGTGCAGGCTCGAAGGGCCGAATGGCCTACTCCTGCACCTATTTTCTATGTTTCTATGTTTCTATTCATCTGCAAATGATATATTTGCAAATCATAGAGAGACACAAAATGCTGGAGTGACTCAGCGGGTCAGGCAGCATCTCTGGAGAAAAAGGAATAGGTGTCATTTCAGTGTCGTGGCCCTTCTTCAGACTGAGTCAGGTGGAGAGGAAAACTAGAGGTATGAAAAGGTATAAAACAAATCAGAGCCGGCACGGATGACCAAGGAAAGTGGAGCCCACAATGGTGCATTGTTGGTTGTGGAAGAGGTGACAACGAAGGTATATATGGATGCGGAGAAACTATCAGGATGACTAGAGTGGGAGAGGGACGGAGAGAGAGGGAATGCAACGGTTACTTGAAATTAGAGAAATCAAAATTCATATTGCTGGCCGTAAGTTGCCCAAGAAAATCATATCTCCTATGGGTAATTTACAATATTGCATGAATGTTGAAGAGATAACCCACGTGGTCACAGGGAGAGCATACAAATTCCGTACAGACAGCAGCCGTAGTCAGGATCGAACCTGGGTCTCTGGCCCTGTAAGGCAGCAACTCTACCTCTGAGCCACCATGCCGGCCCTATCCAGTCTTTATCGCCACTTGATTGGCCTCCCACATTTATACCCTCCCTAAACTCATGATCGTAAAAGAGGAAACTCACGTGAACGTGCAAACTCTACACAGTCAGCACTCTAAGTCAGGATCGAACCCAGGTCTCTGGCGCTGTGAGACAGAGGCTCTACCAGTTGCGCCACTGTGCCACTCTTAATTTATTAGATTAGATTAGATTAGATTAGATTATTTAATGACCACACAGTCAAGCTGGTGGAATTCAGGTTCAGTACAGGATATTTGGTGGATTGAAGTTTCTGCTTTAAATTCCAATAAAAGTCCTCTAGTTTACAAATGTGTAATCCTTATATCCAGATACAAGTCTGTTTATCTCATCATGTTATTACAAATCAAAAATGTTCTTAAGTTGGTTGATTGCATTTTTGGCCATTACCATTAATTTTCAAATAAGAAAGATCGTTTATCCCACTCATTAAACTCCTTGGCTCCTCTGAAAACCCGTATAGTCTCTTTTAGCAGGCACAATGGGCTAAGTGTTCGGCTGGCGACCGGAAGGTGGCCGGTTCGAATCCCGCTTGGAGTGCATACTGTCGTTGTGTCCTTGGGCAAGACACTTCACCCACCTTTGCCTGTGTGTGAATGTGTGTGAATGATTGGTGGTGGTCGGAGGGGCCGTAGGCGCAGAATGGCAGCCACGCTTCCGTCAGTCTGCCCCAGGGCAGCTGTGGCTACAGAAGTAGCTTACCACCACCGAGTGTGACTGAGGAGTGAATGAATAATGCGATGTAAAGCACCTTGAGTATTAGAAAGGCTCTATATAAATCCCATCCATTATTATTATTATTACACTCCTGAACTCCGCCATATGAAAATGGTGGGCCGGCGTCTGGAGAGACTTACAAAGAAAACTGGACTAACTATTCACCACCAAATGCATACAGATCATCTTCTCTCATATAAAAATGCCCTGACTGCTGCTAAATCCTCCTCCTACTCCAACATCATCAACAACAGTGAAAATAACACTCGGACTTTATTCTCCACTGTCAACAAACTACTTAAGCCTCCTGAAACCTCGAATCACCTCACCTCCACTGCTCAGTGTAATACGTTTTTGGACTTCTTCAGTACCAAAATCACCAGCATTCATCACCAATTGAACTCTTTCTCAGCTTCTGCTCACAACAGCCCACACTGGACCCCCCACTCTCCACCCTATCTACTTTCCAGCTTCCAACAGTCGAAGAAATAACCAAACTCATCACCAAGTCCAAGAACTCCTCCTGCTTGCTTGATCCCATCCCTACTGTCCTGGTTAAATCCTGTCTGCCCTCTATCCCACCCATCATAACGTCCATAATTAACTCCTCCCTATCAACTGCTACTGTCCCTACATCTCTCAAAACAGCTTCTGTCACCCCGATTCTAAAAAAAACAGGTTCTGATCCAAACAATCCAAATAACTACCGCCCCATCTCCAACCTCCCATTCATCACTAAACTTCTGGAAAGGACAGTAGCGACACAACTTCAAGTCCACCTTCAAAACAATAACCTCTATGAACCATTTCAGTCCGGTTTTTGCCACAATCACAGCACTGAAACAGCCTTGGTAAAAATTACAAATGATCTCCTTCTCGCAGCTGACACCGGCCACTTATCCATCCTGATCCTCCTCGACCTCACAGCAGCCTTTGACACCATCTCCCACCCAATTCTTCTGGAACGTCTATCTGCCACCGGCATCAACAACAATGCACTACTTTGGTTCAGGTCCTATCTACACGACAGAAAACAGTTCATCCAGGGAAATAAAGTCACATCCACAACTGCCACAGTCACCCATGGTGTTCCTCAGGGATCAGTGCTGGGGCCACTGCTTTTTATCATCTATACTCAACCTCTTGGCAATATTCTCCGTCATTTTGGAATCAATTTTCACTGCTACGCCGATGATACACAACTTTACCTCTCCACAAAACCAAACACCTCCCTTCCCCCAACTGCCCTCACCACCTGTCTTCAAGCTATCAGCAACTGGATGTCACTCAACCTTCTAAAACTCAATGGAAATAAAACAGAAATCATGCTAATTGGCTCAAAGTCCACACTCTCCAAAACCCACCCGTTCACCATTTCAGTTGATGGCTCACCCATACCCACCTCCTCCCATGTCAAAAGTCTCGGCGTCATTCTGGACAGTACACTTTCCTTTGGCCCCCACATCAGCAATATCACACGCTCTGCATACTTTCATCTCCGCAACATCTCCAGACTCCGCCCCTCCCTCTCCAAAGACAATACAAAAGTCCTCATCCACGCTCTGGTCACATCCCGCATCGATTACTGCAACGCCCTCCTCACTTGCACCTCCAATAAACTTCTTCATCGCCTCCAATGCATTCAGAACTCTGCAGCCCGGATCATCACCCGCACCAGATCATCGGACCACATCACACCCATCCTCACTCAGCTCCACTGGCTCCCTGTGCACCACCGGATTAACTACAAGATTTTACTGCTGACCTTCAAAGCCCTACACCACCTTGCTCCCCAATACCTCTCTGACCTGCTGCTACCATACACTCCTTCCCGGTCACTTCGTTCCTCCTCAGCTGCAATTTTAATTGTCCCCACATTTAGACTCAGCACCATGGGTGCCAGAGCCTTCAGCTGCTCTGCCCCACATCTCTGGAACACTCTCCCACCTCCCATCCATCACCTGGACACTATCGATCAATTCAAATCACAACTCAAAACACACCTGTTTAGATTAGCATACCCGACATAACTTCCACCATGTTCACCCTGATTTTAATGACTTAAAATGTTTTGTGTATTTTTTATTTTTTTTTGTGTTTTTGTTTTTTGTTTTTAATCAACTTGATTTTAATATTGATAAATGTATTGCGATTTTATGTCCTGTAAGGTGTCCTTGGGTATCCAGAAAGGCGCCAGCAAATAAAATGCATTATTATTATTATTATTATTATTATTTTGATTGACTAGATTGGTTTGACATTGAGTTTAGGCCAGAGACGTTATGTCTCTGGCGCTCGAAGACAGCAACTCCACCGCTGCCTCATGGAACTAGATTTGTTAATGTTGATGGAACCAGAGTGTGGTGATTGTATACTTTTAGTTTAGTTTTGTTTAGTTTAGTTTAGAGAAACAACGTGGAACAAGCAAGGCCTGCCGAGCCCGTGCCGTCCAGCGATCCCCGCACATTAACACTATCATACACTAGGGACAATTTACATTTATAACAAGCCAGTTAACCTACAAACCTGTACGTCTTTGGAGTGTGGAAGGAAACCAAAGATCTGGTGAAAACCCACACAGGTCACGAGTAGAGCATATAAACTCCGTATAGGCAGCACCCGTAATCAGGATGGAACCCGGGTCTGTAAGGCAGCAACTCTACCACTGCGCCACCCAAACACTTCTTAGTTACCAATTTATTAAATTAGATGATTGGTCACAAAATCAAAACAAAAGAGGATTGATGGAACAGATTTGTTGATAAACGTAGATTACTTTTTAATTGATGTTCAAGAAGGATCTGCAGATGCTGGAAAATCGAAGGTAGACAAAAGTGCTGGAGAAACTCAGCGGGTGCGGCAGCATCTATGGAGCGACGGAAATAGGCAACGTTTCATGCCGAAACCCTTCTTCAGACCTTACTTTTTAATTGATATATGTACCAACATCTTTAAGTCGACAAAAGAACCACTGGGTGTTTATAATGTTTTATTATCGTCACAGTTAAAAGTTTTTTCTACATGCTATCCACTTAAACTTTATTATACATGAGAATATACAATCGTACTATGCAAATCATACTATACACAGGCCAACCATACACATGTACGATAGTGCAAAGAAAAAAAACATGACTCAGAAAGATTCCATTCGTGCAGCCTGATCTGCCACACCAAGGTCACATCAGAGCACAATATTGATCCTCCACTAATCATCCTGCACCACTCCTTCATCCTTGCTGTCTTTCGTCACAATGCGGTGAGTACCCTGGAATGTCCCATTCCAGCTCTGGTCAGCTTGTAACCACGTTTAAGGCGGGATGATATAAAGCTATTGTGAACGGGTGATAGATGGCCAGCATGGGCCATCAGTGGGCCGAAAAGCCTGTTTCTATAAAAAAATCTTCCTACCTCCAAATACTTCTTTTCTGTCAGCCCACTTTTTTAATCTCGAGCTTTAAGGGTGGGATTTGAACTCAACTCAGTGGTCCAGTTTCCATGCTTAGCTTTTTAGTTTTGGAGATAGTGTTGAAACAGGCCCTTCGGCCCAACGAGTCCATGCTGACCAGTGATCACCCCGTACACTAGCACTGTCCTACATGCTAGGGATCATTTACAATTTTACCGAAGTCAATTAACCTACACACCTGTACGTCATTGGAGTGTGGGAAGAAACCGGAGCACCCAGAGAAAATTCATGGGGTCACAGGGAGAATGTTCAAACTCTGTACAGACAGCACCGGTAGTCAGGATCGTATCCGAGCACCGTGCCGCTCCCAAATTATTTTCTCGAAAGGTCATCAAAAGATCGCTTCCCTTACAGTCTGAAGAAGGTTCACAACCCAAAACGTCACCCATTCCTTCTCTCCGGAGATGCTGCCTGTCCCGCTGAGTTACTCCAATGTTTTGTGTATACCTTCCATCACAAGATCCTGTTTGACATCAATGCCTTGTTGAATCTGAATCTTCATCCACATACATTTGAAACATGACAAAGGTTATTGCCTCTTCTACCCTTTCAGATGGTGAAATTAATTTTACCTTCAACTTCCCTTTTAACCTCCTGTTAATTAATTTCATTTCTTGCTTCCTGATTACCGAGTTTTGTGCTTAATGAAATAAATAATGTCCGTTTACCCAGGCTCAGACCCGTCTTTCCTGCTAATTTCTTTAAAGGAAAATTATAACATGGGCAGCTAAATAGTTATATAGAACGTTTGGTTTTGTATAGTTTACATGAGAGATACAGCGTGGAAACAGGTCCTTCGGCCCACTGAGTCCCGCACGCTAATACTATTCCATACACACTAGGGGCAATTTACAATTTTACAAAGCCAATTAACCTACAAACTTGTACGTCTTTGGAGTTTAATTATGGCCAATTCCATTGTTTAGCTTGCTGGTGCGGGTAGTGTAATGCCTGTTCCCAGAAGACAAACTGGATGCAACACGAGGGTGAATTATTGAAGTAGTGAACACTATTTGCCTTATGTGGGCCAAATTGGTTATAATGCAACTTTGATCAGGATCTAGAGAACCAATTAAAGTTAATTTGGAAGCAGAAAGATACCAGTTTCGTGAATTTAAACAGTACAAGATAAAAAAAACTGTTTCCATGTAACCTCCCTGTAGTAATCAGATACCATTTCCTCTTAAGAACACAGGTGCTAAACTAATCACGGGTGGCCACAGTAATCACCAAGCAATCACATCTATTGACATTTGTGCAATGATAATCTATTCTACTATGTAGCGTACAGTATTTTCCGCTTGCAGTAACAAAACACACATTAATACTGAAATTACCTTTACCTTTGTAAACCCATTGGGAAAAATAACTGTTATTGGGAATCTGGAACTTGCTAGTCCCTAATGCCCTAACATAACACTGCCGTGGAGTTGCTGCCTTCCAGCGCCAGAGACCCAGGTTCGATCCTGACTACGGGTGCTCTCCTTATGGAGTTTGTATGTTCTCTCCGTGACTATGTGCATTTTCTGCGAGTGCTCCAGTTTCCTCCCACACTCCAAAGCCATTCAGGTTTGTAGATTAATTGACTTCGGTAACGATTGTAAATTGTCTCTCGTGTGTAGGGTAGTGTACGGGGATCGCTGGTGAGCACAGACGCAGTGGGCCGAGGGGCCTGTTTCACTAAACTAAATTAAATAATTGTCTTTATAATATGATTTTCTATAATACAGAATTTCTTAGGAATACAACCATCATGTTATAGCTGAATGACTTGTAATAGGTTAATATATTGTGTACACTTTAAAAGTTTTTTAAAAGCATTTGTTAGCTTCCCTGCTTGAGAAAACACATTTTATCTTAAGATCACCAAGTCCATCATATTCTACACACAGAGATGGCTGATGATCAATTTGGCCGAGAAGGTTCCTTCCACACTGGTCACAGCTGTATGCATCAGATGTTTTCTTTCCCTATTCAGTTCTTTTGAAACCCTAATTGTGTAAGTAAGGTCCATACCAAAACTAACTATGCTCACTTACTTATACTACATCCAGATGACAGAATATCGATTTGCAAGTGCACCAAGGAAAGCATACTGTCAAGTTGCATCACATAATGGTTTGGTAACAGCTCTACCCAAGTCCGCAAGAAATTGAAGAGAGAGTTTTTGGGTGGCACAGTGGTGCAGCAGCAGAGTTGCTGCCCTATGGGCCTGTCCCACTTAGACGACTTTTTAGGCGACTGCAGGAGACTATGCAGTCACCACATGGTCGCCACATGTTCGCGGGTGGTTGCCGGGGAGTAGACTTCATGGTCGTGAGGAGTTCCCGCATTCTGGGAACTAGTCGCGGCCTCATTATGTTCGCCGCAAATCTTTCAACATGTGGAACAATTTGCGGCGACCAGAATGAAGCCGCCATGGAGAGTAGCGAGAATTCTCATTCCGTAGGTAGATCGCCAGGAGGTCCTAGTGGATTGCCAGGAGGTTGAAGGTTCTCGTAGGTTCTTGTAGTTTGTAGCCGGTGAATTTCATTGGCTCATTGGGGAAAAAAATGTAAGCAGTAGTTTTCAGAACCAAGGATAACCGACCGATAATGTTAAATGTCCGCCGAGCTTCTCAGCCGTGTGTCTCTGGCTTCTTAAAAGTTGTCTCCACTCCTTCTCCCCCCCTCTCTTAAAGGACTTACCGTACACGGTGCTTTAGCTATCTTAATTACAGCGGCAACCTTCCTGTTCATCGCAGTGTGTGTCTGTATCGTCTTGGCTTTGCACCGTGTGAATTTCACTCAGACAGCGCTCCCCCTGCTTGCCCTGTCCCCCGCCTGCATAATGGGCTGGTGAAGGAAGCAGTGTGTGTGTGTGTGTGTGTGTGTGTGTGTGTGTGTGTGTGTGTGTGTGTGTGTGTGTGTGTGTGTGTGTGTGCTGAATGTACGGAGTTTGCTCGTTCTCCCCATGACCACATGAGTTACTCTGGGTGCTCCAGTTTCCTTCCATACTCCAAAGATATGCAGGTTTGTAGGTTAATTGGCTTTGGTAAAATTGTCAATTATGCCAAGTGTGTAGGATAGTGTTAACGGGGATCGCTGGTTGGCGCAGACTCCGTGGGCTGAAGGGCTTGTTTCCTCACTGCATCTTTACAATCTAAAGTTAAGGTTAGTATAGAGATACAGCTTGGAAAAAGGCCATTCAGTCCACTGAGCCGGGGCCAACCAACAATCCCCCATTCACACTAGTGTACTTTAATTTAGTGTAGTGTAGTTTAGTTTAGAGATACAGTGCGGACACAGGACCTTCTATCCTACACATCATTCTATCCTACACACTAAGGCCAATTAACCTACAAACTGCACGACTTTGGAATGTGGGAGGAAGACGGAGCACCTGGAGAAGACCCACGGGGTCACAGAGAGAACGTACAAAAGCAAACGCCTTGACAGCACCCATAGTCCGGATCAAACCCGGGTCTCTGGCGCTGTAACCCAGTCCATCACGCAGATCAGACTCTCCACCATTGACACCATCTACGCTTCACGCTACCTCGGAGAAACAGCTAACATAATCAAAGATTTGTCCCACCCCGATCATTCCTTCTTCTTCTTGCTCCCATCCAACAGAAGGTACAGAAGCTTGAATACGCCCACCACCAGACTCAGGAAAAGCTTCTCCCCTCTGTTGTCAGGCTACTGAACAGTCCTTCCAAACGCTAGGGTACTGTCTGATTCACCTCTACCCCATTGCAGACATAGGACATTATCTCTGGAACTGATGCGCTACAATGCTGAGAACTACATACTGAATTCTGTACCTTCTCATTTGCTCTAACTATCACTGTATTACACAAGAATGACCAACAAACGACACATGTTGCCCCTTCTAACTGAGAAGAAGTTTCAGCTCTGAATTCTCTGCATTGTGCCTGGCTTGCTCTATGGTCTCGTGTCTCTGTAACTTCATCCTAAGTGAAGCTCCATGTTCTCTGATCTGCTCTTTGGCACAACATTCAGTACCTATCAGTGCTACCATTAACAAACGTGACTAAACCCTACCGTACGGACTGAGCTTTTGCCCACTCTCCCAATATCCCATCCAACACCTGTTTTCTCAGTTAACTCTGTAGGGAAAGCCAGTAGAAATATTTCTACTACTAGAGACATACAGCTAGGAGACAGGTGCTTCAGCCCAACTTGCCCACGCTGCCCAACATGTCCCATCCACACTCGTTCCACCTGCCCGTGCTTGGTCCGTATCCCTCGAAACCTATTCTATCCAAGTACCTGTCCAAATGTTTCTTAAAAGTTGTGATAGTACCTGCCTCAACTACCTCCTCTGGCAGCTCATTCCATATACCCAACCCCCTTTGTGTAAAAAAGACTGCTCTTCCGATTCCTATTAAATCTTTTCCCCCACAACTATTTTGGTTAAGAAGGTTCAATGGTTGGGTATTAATGGTGGAGTAGCAAGATGGATTCAACAGTGGTTGAATGGGAGATGCCAGAGAGTAATGGTGGATGGTTGTTTGTCAGGTTGGAGGCCAGTGACTAGTGGGGTGCCACAGGGAACTGTGTTGGGTCCACTGTTGTTTGTCATGTACATCAATGATCTGGATGATGGTGTGGTAAATTGGATTAGTAAGTATGCAGATGATACTAAGATAGGTGGGGTTGTGGATAATGAAGTAGATTTTCAAAGTCTACAGAGAGATTTATGCCAGTTGGAAGAGTGGACTGAAAGATGGCAGATGGAGTTTAATGCTGATAAGTGTGAGGTACTACATCTTGGCAGGACAAATCAAAATAGGACGTACATGGTAAATGGTAGGGAATTGAAGAATGCAGGTGAACAGAGGGATCTGGGAATAACTGTGCACAGTTCCCTGAAAGTGGAATCTCATGTAGATAGGGTGGTAAAGAAAGCTTTTGGTGTGCTGGCCTTTATAAATCAGAGCATTGTATAGAAGTTGGGATGTAATGTTAAAATCGTACAAGGCATTGGTGAGGCCAATTCTGGAGTATGGGGTACAATTTTGGTCACCTAATTATAGGAAGGATGTCAACAAAATAGAGAGAGTACAGAGGAGATTTACTAGAATGTTGCCTGGGTTTCAGCAACTAAGTTACAGAGAAAGGTTGAACAAGTTAGGGCTTTATTCTTTGGAGCGCAGAAGGTTAAGGGGGGGACTTGATAGAGGTCTTTAAAATGATGAGAGAGATAGACAGAGTTGACGTGGATAAGCTTTTCCCACTGAGAGTAGGGAAGATTCAAACAAGGGGACATGACTTGAGAATTAAGGGACAGAAGTTTAGGGGTAACATGAGGGGGAACTTCTTTACTCAGAGAGTGGTGGCTGTGTGGAATGAGCTTCCAGTGAAGGTGGTGGAGGCAGGTTCGTTTTTATCATTTAAAAATAAATTGGATAGTTATATGGACGGGAAAGGAATGGAGGGTTATGGTCTGAGCGCAGGTATATGGGACTAGGGGAGAATACGTGTTCGGCACGGACTAGAAGGGTCGAGATGGCCTGTTTCCGTGCTGTAATTGTTATATGGTTATATTATATATGGTTATATGCCCTCTTGTTCGCGATTCCCCTATTCTAGGTAAACGACTCTGTGCATTCAATCTATCTATTTCTCTCATGATCTCTACAAGATGTCCGGGAACATTACCATCTGGTTTGGGAATTGCTCTGCCAAGGACAAGAAGGCTCTGCAGAGAGTAGTGCGTTCGGCCGAACGCACTATGGGAACTTCACTTGCCCCCCTGCAGGAACTATGCATCAGGAGGTGCAACTCCAGAGCCAACAATATCATGAGAGACCCCTTCCACCCCTGCAACGGACTGTTCCAGCTGCTACGGTCAGGCAAACGCCTCCGTTGCCATGCGGTGAGAACGGAGAGGTTGAGAAGGAGTTTCTTCCCAGAGGCCATTCGGACTGTAAACGCCTATCTCACCAGGGACTAACTCTACTGAACGTTTTTCCTTCCATTATTTATTATGTAAAAGAATATGTGCGTTATAATTGTGTTTATAGTTTGTTTGGTTGTTTGGTTGGTTGTCTTTTGCACAAAAGTCCGCGAGCATTGCCACTTTCATTTCACTGCACATCTCGTATGTGTATGTGACAAATAAACTTGACTTGACTTGACTTGACTTGAGATCACACCTTAACCTCCTGTGCTCCACGGAATAAAGACCTAGCCTGCTCAACCTCTCCCTGTAGCTCAGCCCCTTGAATCCTGGCAACATCCTCGTAAATCATCTCCATTTCCTGCTTGCCAACATCTTTCCTATAACATGGTGACCAAAATTGAACGTGACACTCTAAGTGTGGCCTCATCAATGTCTTATACAACTGTAACATGACCTCCCAACCTCTGTACTCAATAAGTCTGAAGAAGTGTTCCGACCCGAAACGTCACCCATCCTTTTACTCCAGAGATTCTGCCAGACCCACTGAGTTACTCCAGCACTTTGTGTCTATCTTCTCTACTCGATACTTGTTACAAGTTGTAGATTGATGGGGAACCACCAACATCTTGCGACTGAACCCTTGTGAAGTTTCTACACCATGGTAACTTTCCGACTGACCGCTCTCAAGGCTCTGGTAGTAAGTTTCCTCCTGAACGTATCTCCTGCCAGGAAGTACAGGATAGGGTCCACGCAACTGTTGAGGCTGGCCAGACCTCTGGTCACTTGATACGTGGCGTAGACCCTTCTGTTCCACTCGCAATTGTCTAGCCCTTGGTAATAGAGTCTGGACTGAAGGTTGAGGTTCTTCATGACGTGGAAGGGCAGGTAGGAGATGGCGAAGACGGCCAACACAATGATGACCAGGCGCACGGACTTGCTCCGGAGTGGAGTATTCATATCGTTGGATATCAGTGCCTTCACTATGAAACCGTAGCAGACCAAGATGGTGGCAAAGGGGATGCAGAATCCAAAGAAGGTGGTGCTCATGCTGTAGATGAAGTAGGTTTGCAGGAGCTTCTTAGACGTGGTGTCGTAACAGGTTGTCTTATTGGTGTCCGGATGTGTACCATGAGCTTTCTCCTGTGTTCTGGAGAAGTAAAGTATGGGGGAGATGCCGGCCATGACGATAATCCACACGCACACGCAGATAATGGTGGCTGACTTCTTCTTCAGCCTGCCCAGCGACTTCATGGGGTGGACAACTCCCGTGTACCTGTGGACGCTGATGCAGGTCAGGAACAGGATGCTGCCGTACAGGTTCACGTGGAAGATGAATCGCTGAAGCTTGCACAGGAGCTCGCCGAAGATCCAGTCGCTTCCCTGGAGGTAGTAAAATATCAAAAGTGGCAAGGAGAAGATGTAGAAGATGTCAGCCAGGGCGAGGTTGAACATGTAGATGGTGATGCTGCTCCAAGGTCTCATGTGAAAGATGAACATCCAGAGGGCAACACTGTTGCCGATGAATCCGGTGACAAAGACGATAATGTACATGATGGGCAGATAGAAGGTCTCAAAATCCTTGTTGACGGCACAGGACACCATTGTTTCACATCCCATACCTCTCCTTCATGGGACCTCACACCTCCATCCAGCAATAACAACACCTGCAGAAGCATAGAAATAGTTAGATTTATCACATCAAGAGTGTTATCCATCATTTACGCTTCTGCACTTGGACAGGTACATGGATAGGAAAGCTTTAGAGGGAATGTAGAAACTGGAGTAACTCAGAGGGTCAGAGGGCATCTCTGGAGAGAAAGGATGAGTGATGTTTCGGGTCAGGACCCTTCTTCAGACTCCCAGTCTTCCTCCACCTCCTCCAAACTCATCGTTCCCTTGTTGAGTCTGAAGAAGGTTCCCAACTCGAAACGTCACCCATCCTTTTTCTCCAGAGATGTTACCTGACCTGCTGAGTAACTCTGCAAACTTTGTGTCTGTCTAAGGTTTAGAGGGTTATGGGCTCGAAACATCACCCATCCTTTTTCTCCAGAGATGTTGCCTGACCTGCTGAGTAACTCGGCAAACTTTGTGTCTGTCTAAGGTTTAGAGGGATATGGGCCAAACGGGGACCAATGGGACTAGCGTAGATGGAAAATCTTGGTCAGCAGGGATGAGCTGGGGGAAGGGCCTATTTCCGAGTTGTCTGAATCAGGGCCTCCATGAAAGGAACCGGGGATATTAGGCAAGGGAGAAATAACAGACGAATTAGGTAATCGGGTGAATGATTGGAAAAAAATAATTGCAATGTGGGATGAAGGTGCAAGGCCAAATGAGTTGCTGAGAGACAAATTAAAGAACAAAGGGCTGAGAGGAGATGTAACTGGCAACACTGCAATCATTAACCTCTGTCCCCACAAAATCAATAATGCTGTTCATGGTACAAGATATTTGAATTCCGTTTTCCGAATCCAGTTTCACCATCACAAGCTAAGACAAGCAACACCTTATCCACACACTGGAATTTATTTATGTGAAGGTAGTCAGTATGTGCAGTCACTAACATAGTGTGCAGAAACACACATGTGAGGTTAATAAATATCGAAGATAGACAAAATGCTGGAGTAACTCAGGGGGTCAAGCAGCATCTCTGGTCAAAAGGAATAGATGCTGTTTCGGGTCAAGACTCTTCTTCAAACAGTCTGAAGAAGGGTCTCGGCCCGAAACAGCACCTAATTCCTCTTCTCCAGAGACCCGAAACATCACCTAATTCCTCTTCGCCTGTCCCGCTGAGTTACTCCAGCATTTTGTGTCCATCTTCGGTGTAAACCAGCATCTGCAGTTCCCTCCTACACATGAATAAATATTAGAGGTAGACAAAAATGTTGGAGAAACTCAGCGGGTGAGGCAGCATCTATGGAGCGAAGGAATAGGTGACGTTTCGGGTCGAGACCCTTCTTCAGACCATCAGTGTTCCTCCTTAATTTTCACAACCTGAATAGAACATAGAACAATACAGTGGACAAACATGACCTTCAGCCCACAATGTCTGTGCTGAACATGATGCCCAGAACAACTTCTATCTCCATGCACATAATCCATAATCTCCTTTTCCTGCATATCCTTTTGCCAGTCCAAAAGTCTCGTAATTGCCACTGTTGTATCTGCCTCCACCACCACCCCGAGCAGCACATGCCCACCGCCCTCTGTGTAAAACAAACATCCTGCACATCTCCTCTAAACTCTGCCCCTCCAGCCTTAAAACTGTGCTCTCTACCATTTGTTTAAGAAGGAACTGCAGATGCTGGAAAATCGAAGGTAGACGAAAATGCTGGAGAAACTCAGCGGGTGAGGCAGCGTCTATGGAGCGAAGGAAATAGGCAACGATTCGGGCCGAAGTATGAAGAAGGTTTTCAGCCCGAAACGTTGCCTATTTCCTTCGCTCGATAGATGCTGTCTCACCCGCTGAGTTTCTCCAGCATTTTTGTCTACCTCCTACCACTTGATTTTTTCCATTCTGGGAATAACATTCTGACTGTCTACCATATCTATGCCTCTCATAATTTAATATACATCTATCAGGTCTCACCACAGCGGTAGAGTTGCTGCCTCACAGCACCAGAGACCTGGGATCAATCCTGGCCTCGGGTGCTGTCTGTAAGGAGTTTGTACGTTTTCTCCGTGACCTGCGTGGGTTTTCTCCAGTTTCCTCACACATTCCAACAACGTGCAGGTTTGTAGGTTAATTGGCTTCAGTAAAATTGGAAATTGTCCGTAGTGTGTAGGATATTGCTCGCGTATGAGGTTTAGTTTAGTTTAGTTTAGTTTAGTTTAGAGATACAGCGCGGAAACAAGCCCTTCAGCCCACCTAGTCCGCACCGCCCAGCGATCCCTGCACACTAACACTATCCTACACACACTAGGGACAATTTACATTTACACCAAGCCAATTAACCTACAAACCTGCACGTCTTTGGAGTGTGGGAGGAAACCGAAGATCTCAGAGTAAAACCCACGCAGGTCACGGGGAGAACGTACAAACTCCGTACAGACAGCGCCCGTGGTTGGGATCGAACCCGGTTCTCCGGCGTTGTGAGGCAGCAACTCTACCGCTGCGCCACCGGTCTCGATCCGGCGAGGTAAACGCTGGTTGGCGCAAACTCAGCTGTTTCCGCGCTGTATCTCTCGTCTAAAGTCTGAACTCAGGACTTTGGATTATAATTCGTGCAGTGATGATGTAGAATCATACAACCGTACAGCTCGGAAATAGGCCCTTTGAACTGACTCATCCCTGGCAACCAAGGTGCCTGACCGAGCTAGTCCCGCTTGTCTGTACCTGACCCATATCCCTCCAAATCTTTCCGAGCCACTTTTAAATGATTGAATTGGACCCGCCTCTACCACTTCCTCTGACAGCCCATTCCATACATGCACCAACTTCTGTGCGAAAAAATTGCCCTGAGGTCCTTTTTTAAAAAAAGATTTCCTATTATCTTAAACTTGTGCCCTCTAGATTTCAAATCTCCTACCCTGGGGAAAATATTGTGGCCAATCTTTTATCAATGGCCCTTATGAATTTATAAATGTCTACAAGATCACCCCTCTGCCTCCTACACTCCAGGGGAAATAAACATCACAGTTTTATCAGCCTGTCTTTATAACTCATATCTTCCAGACGGAGGACCCAGCCCAGTGGAGCAGGGTAGACTTGCTGCCTCACAGCGCCAGAGAACCGGGTTCGACCCTGACTACAGGTGCTGTTTGTGCGGGGTCAGAACGTTCTCCACGTGACCGCGTGGGTTTCCTCCGGGTGCTCCGGTTTCCTGCCGCACTCCAAATTTGTGCAGGTTCATAGGTTAATTGGACTCTGTAAATTGTCCCTAGTGTGTAGGATAGAACTAGTGTGCAGGAATCGCTGGTCGGTGTGGACATGGTAGGCTGCAGGGTCCATTTCCACACTGTATCTCTAAACTAAACCAAACTAAACTAATTTAAACTAAGCTAAACTAAAATATGACACTAATAAACCGATTCCAATAATTAAATCATTGACGGTGGGCCGAAGGGGCAGTTTCCACGTTGTATCTCTAAACTATATAAACTAAACCAGACCCGGTAACATTCTCGTAAATCTTTTTTGCACCCATTTCAATTTTAATGACACCCTTCCTAGAGGAGGACCAAAGATCATAGAAGGACAAGGAGAAGCGTACACAGTACTCCAACAATGGGTATACCACATCGTTCAGTGTCAACAACCCCCCCACAATGAGTTATTTAATTGCATTGAGAATTGCAAAGTTTTACCTCTTTGTAACTCACTCGATTGCATTTAGGCACCCCCACATTTTCCTGATTACAGTTTAATACTGTGTAGGGTGCGATGTTTCAAAGATGGTTTGAACTTCTGAAAAGTAGTTTAGGGATACAGCTTGGAAACAGTCCCTTCGGCCCACAGAATCTGCACCGACCGGTGACCACCCGGTCACACTAGTTCTATCCTACCCACCAGGAGCAATTTACAGAATTTGGATACAATCTTCTCAAATTCCAATGGTCATTTCGTCAAAACTTTTTAAAAAAACGTTACAATTATTGAGTGTACATTTAATAAAAGTAGGTTGACAGGACTCGAATATTGCTGGTTATATCAGGGTTTGCTGTTCATCTCTAATTCTCTGAAGTGAGGAGGTTGTTGAGAGAGGGTACACAAAATTGCTGGAGGAACTCAGCGGGTGCAGCAGCATCTATGGAGCGAAGGAAATAGGCGACGTTTCGGGCCGAAACCCCGAAACGTCGCCTATTTCCTTCGCTCCATAGATGCTGCTGCACCCGCTGAGTTCCTCCAGCAATTTTGTGTACCTTCGATATTCCAGCATCTGCAGTTCCCTTTTGAACAGGTTGTTGAGAGAGTCTGGTTATGTATATAGGACAGGTAAGGATGGTAAATATCCTTCACGAAAGGTCTGTAGTAAATCAGATGGGTGGCTGTATGCATCCAGTTTAGTTTAGTGTAGAGATACAACGTGGAAACAGGCCCTTCGGCCCACCGAGTCCACGCTGCCCAGCGATCATCCGGCACACTAGTTCTATCCTACACACTAGGGACAATTTTCAGAAGCCAATTAACCTACAAATCTGTACGTCTTTGGAGTGTGGGAGGAAACTGGAGCTCCTGTAGAAAATCTAGTCACAGGGAAAACGTACAAACTCCGTACAGACAGCAGTACTAGTCGGGATCGGTCTCTGGCGCTGTGCCACGGTGCCCCCCTGAAACATGCTAGTCGTGCCAGTCAGTGGGTTAGTAATGCACGTCAGTCGTTAGTCTGTCCCCTTTGATGGAGACAGAGAGAGAGATGGAGAAAGGGGAAAGAGAGGTGTCACAGATTGTCCAAGTGAATTAGAGGGCAGGGTGGAAGTTACTAGTAATGTTGTGAACTTAATCTAGTAGTTACTGCTGTAAGTAGTAATGAACTTCTTAAAGGAGTTTAGACTTCTTTGGAAGAACGCAACTCAGAAAAGGCCATGACGCTGGAAATCTGAAATAAAAGCAGCAAATTGCTGGGCACATTCAGTAGGTCAGGCAGCATCGGTGGAAATGGACACCGAGTGAACATTTCAGGTCGAAGTCCCTTCTTTAGCGAGGGAGTTCTGAAACGAAACTGTAAGCTATTAAAACTACCTACCGTACCGGTGTATTCGGCAGCTCATCAAACAAATGACCAGGAGAGAGAATCCGAGTGGTTACCATCGGGTTTTTTGCAAATGGAGTTTGGTTTCATAGGGAACTCGAAGACTTGCTGTTACTTGATTCCCAGGGCGCGACCTCTCTCTTTCTCTCCCCGTCTCTTCTTCTGTCTCTCTCCGTCTCTCTTTCCGTCTCTCTCTCTCTGCACAATGCTGCAAGACTGCCAAATCTTGCTTAGTACATCACTGGGCGTACTGTTGCTTCTCGCCCCGCAGTTGCCTCACCGGCCGTAAGATCCGGTACATTTCTAACACCAGCGAGCCTTTGAACTTGCTCATGGATTAACCTCAACCAAACTAAACAAGAGTCAAGTTTCCCCGCCACACACACACAATAAAACCTGCTTGTCTCAACAACCCCTCCCCTCTTCAATTAGGATTTTGACAAATCACTATAGATTATTCAGTACACATCAGTCAAACACATGCCTCTGCGGCGCAGAGTCTAACATTGGTGTCTAACGCTATTTAACGCGAACCTCAGTATTTCTAGGGAGTGCATGTGTTGCATTGATTTGCAGGTGATTTTCCACTGCTGGGATCCAAGTGCCCTCGTTGTTTCAGCAAAGAGATAGCGGGGGCGCAGAATAGAGTCACAAAATGCTGGAGTAACTCAGCGGGTCAGGCAGCATCTCTGGAGAGAAAGAATAGGTGACGATTCGGGTCGAGACTCTCCTTCCCCCAGGAGAGACTATTAGACATCTATGTTGCAACACAGTATTTAGAAAGAAAGAACTGCAGATGCCAGTTTACACAAAAGGACACAAAATGCTGGAGTCTCTGGAGTGTCGTCTCTGGAGAATATGGACAGGTGACTTTTTTGGCTCTAGTTTAGTTCAGATTATTGTCACGTGCACCGAGGTACAGTGAAACGCTTTATTGTTCCATGCACTCCAGTCAGTGGAAAGACTCGACATTATTCCATTTGAGCCATCCACAGTGTACAGATACAGGATAAAGTGAATAACATTTAGTGCAAGGTAAAGTCCGATTAAAGATAGTCTTTAACAGGTAGATGGTAGGCCAGGACCGCTCTCTAGATGGTGATAGGATGGTTCAGTTGACTGATAACAGTTGAGAATAAACTGTCCCTGCATCTGGAGGTGTGCATTTTCACACTTCTGTACCTCTTGCCTGATGGGAGAGGGGAGAAGAGGGAGTGACCCCTGGGGTGAGACTGGCCCTTGGTTATGCTGGGATTGGGAGCTTTTTCAGGCAGGGAACTAGAGACAGTTTAACACATGCCTTGATTCCCGAACCAACTTAAAGGAATGTCAGCTGCCTTTACTGATTACCTTTACCTAAATATTACCTTGACTGATTTAAGTACTTTCTGGTTGCAATCAGAGGTAATCCAGCCAGGTGTGTGAGTGGAAGCTTAAAGTTGTTAATTCAACAAACTGTGCTCTGAATATTGTATACAAGGAAAATCCGCTCTGCAAAATATAGGATGGCAAGCTCAACCCTACTTTATTAATCCTGACTTCTCCCTCTTGGTCTAATTTCCATTTCCCCTAATCTCAATCTAACCTATCTCTCCTGAATCTCCCCTCCATTGTAAATTGTGCATTGGATCAGAGTGTTTCTCTTGATTGAAGAAATGCAAATGCGTGAAGGTGTATCCCCTGTAACGCAGATAAAGGATAAAGGATACAATATTAAGTGCAAGATAAATCCGATTAAAGATGGTTTGATCTAATGATAATAATTAAAGATTGTAAAAATAAAAGATAGTAGATGGGAGGTCAGGACCTCACTCTAGCTGATGCAGTCCTGACCTCCCATCTCCTCATCTAGAAAGAGAAACACAAAATATGTGTACCATTTATGTTTAATTTCCATTCCCTAATTTAATTTCCTCAGTCTCGCTCGGCAAGAATCCGCCACTAACTTTTGCTTGTCATTTCCTCTTTCCATGCCTACAGCACCTGCCTTCGTTTAGTTTGGTTTAGAGATACAGCACGTCTAAAAAAAAACAAGCCCTTCAGGCCACCGAATCCGAGCACACGAGCACTATTCTACACACGAGGTACAATTTACAATTTTACTGAAGCCAATTAACCTACAAACATGTACATCTTTGGAGTGTGGGAAGAAACCGGAGACCCCAGAGAAATCCCACGCAGGTCAAGGGGAGAACGTGCAAACACTGTACAGGCTGCACCCATAGTCAGGATCAGCCCCGGGTCTCTGGCACTGCAAGGCAGCAACTCTACCGCTGCACCACTCTTGTAATAAAAATGAACTGCAGATGTTGGATTATTGGGGGAATTCCTCCCCTCAACAATTAGTCTGAAGAAGAGTCCCGACCTGAAACGGCTCCCAACCATGTTCTCCGGAGATGATGCCTGAGTTCCTCCAGCATTTTGTGTCTTCTTTTTGTAATCCAGCATCTGCAGTTCCGTGTTCAGAGATACAGCATGGAGACGGCCCATTTAAGCCCATCGAGTCCACGATGACCATTAATCATCCGTTCACCAGTTCTATGTTATCCTACTTTTGCCTCCTACACATTGGGGACATTTTACAGGAGCCAATTAACCTACAAACCCGCAAGCCCTTGTGAGGAAACCGGAGCACCCAGAGAAAACCCACGCGGTCACAGGGAGAACGTACAAACTCCGTACAAACAGCACCCGTAGTCAAGATCGAACCCGGGCCTCTGGTGCTGTGAGACAGCAGCTCTACCGCTGCGCCACTCTGCCGCACTTGTATCTCTCTATAAGAAGGTCTATTTCTGCTCTCATTTCTAACAGCTCCTTCTGTGATGTGTGGAGCCCAACATGGAAAGGCCATGTACATGTATGCACTGTTACAGTTCGATACATCTTTCACTCTTCTTCCTGTTGGGGCTTATTTTTTCCCTTTAAGAAAGTGAGGCGTAAAGTGACCACCTGAGGGAACGTTGTTTAATGGGGAAACCCGATGTGTAGTTTTGGAAGTGTTGCTCCGAATGTGTGCCAAGCAGGAAATGAGAATAGACATCCTATTTATAGTGTGACATTTATAGATAGAGAGGGGACAGGAGAGAGAGGCGATCACAGAGATTTAAAAAGAGGGAGAAGGAGAAGATCGCGGAGATTTAGAGAGAGTAAAAGAGGAGGGAGAAAGGGAGAGGGGGAAAGGGAGCGGGGGAAAGGGAGAGGGGGAAAGGGAGAGGGGGAAAGGGAGAGGTGGAAGGCACAGAGTGAAAGGCACAGATATTTGAAGAGAGGTAGAGCTTTTCACTGAACCCCGGTGAACAGCAATAAATAAACTAAACTGAAGCCTCTGTCCCACTGTACGAGGTAATTCACGAGTTCTCCCGAGTTTTCCCCTGAGCGGCTCGTGATGTTTTTTCATCCCTGTAAAAAATGTCCATGAGTAAAAAAATACTCGTGATGAAAAAAATCGTTACTTTTTACTTGTACGAGCCGCTACGAGACATTCTCCGAGTTCGAATCGGGGGAAAACTCGGGAGAACTCTTGAATTACCTCATACAGTGGGACAGGGGATTAAACTAAACCAAAATTAATCGTGGAATTCATTGTCAAAGGCGGCTGTGGAGGCTGTTAATGGCTATTTTTAAGATGGAGATTGACAGATTCTTGATTAGTGAGGATGTCCGAGGTTATGTGGAGAAGACAGGAGAATGGGGCTGAGAGAGACAGATAGATCAGCTATGATTGAATGATGGGTTGATGAGCTGAATGGCCTAATTCTGCTTATGAACATGAAGTTATAAACTTAAGTAAACTAAACTCGGGATTGTGATTACTCCCAAATATGATTCATGACTGTGTCTGTGCATTTACTTTTGGTCATTTTGTATGTCTGGGTTTGGGATGTATGTGTGTGTATGTGGGGTTGTTGAAAGTGATACGTTTAGTTTAGTTTGTTGTCATGTACACCAAGGTACAGTGAACAGCTTTTGTTGCATGCTAATCAGTCAGTGGAAAGACAAACATGATTACAATCAAGCCGTCCACAATGTACGATACATGATAAAGGGAATATCATGAATAACGTTTAGTGCAAGATAAGGTCTGAGCAAAGATAGTCTGAGGGTCTCCAATGAGGTAGATAATAGGTCAGGACTGCTCTCTCATTGTTGGTAGGATGGTTCAGTTGCTGGGATGATAACAGCTGGGATGACTGTCTCTGAATCTGGAAATGTGCGTTTTCACACTTTCAGGCAGGAGGTGTAGAAGTGTGTGTGTGTGTGTGTGTTTTCTTGTATACGAGTGATTTTGTGCATGTTTTTGTACTTGCTTGTGTCTTTGTCAGTGGATGTATGCATGATATGTGCGTGCATTTTTGTGCATTTCTGTGTGCCTGTAAGTGTGCGTATGAATTGGTGCGTGTACCTGTCTATGTGCATGTGTATGTCTGGCTACATGTACCTGCGCGTGCGTCCGCATTTGTGTGATTCTATGAATGCATGTGCATGTGTGTCTTTTTATTTGTGATCATGTGAGAATATGTATGCCAACCTGCGCATGTGTATGTGTGAGTATTTCCATGTGTGTTTCCTTATGTGGGTGTGTCCCTGTACATGCATCTATCTGTGGGTTTCTGTGTGCATTTTTGCGAGTGGGTTTTTGTACATGGTGGCTGTGTGTGTACATCTGCGTATCAGTGTGCTTTCGAGTATCTATGTGTCTGTGTGTATCTGTATGTGTGTGGCTTTGCATGTCCTTTTGTGCATGTTATGTGTATGTGTCTGTGTGTATGTGTATGTCCATGTGTATGTCTGTGTATGCGTCTGGCTGTGTTCGTATGTGTGTCCATATGTGTGTGCAAGTGTCTGTGTATCTGTGTATTCATGTGTGTATCTGTGTGTGTGTGTTCAAGTGTATGTATGTGTATCCATCTGTGTGTGTATCTGTGTGTGTGTGTTCAAGTGTATGTATGTGTATCCATCTGTGTGTGTGTATCTGTGTGTTCAAGTGTATGTATGTGTATCCATCTGTGTGTGTGTATCTGTGTGTTTGTATCTGTGTGTGTGTCTGTGTGTTCATGTGTGTGTGTGTTCATGTGTGTGTGCGTGTATCTGTGTGTGTGTTCATGTGTGTGTGTGTTCATGTGTGTGTGTGTGTGTTCATGTGTGTGTGCGTGTATCTGTGTTCATGTGTGTGTGTGTGTTCATGTGTGTGTGTGTGTGTTCATGTGTGTGTGTGTTCATGTGTGTGTGTTCATGTGTGTGTGTGTGTGTTCATGTGTGTGTGCGTGTATCTGTGTTCATGTGTGTGTTCATGTGTGTGTGTGTTCATGTGTGTGTGTGTGTGTTCATGTTTGTGTGTGCGTGTGTGTGTTCATGTGTGTGTGTGTGTTCGTATTTGTGTTCGTGTGTGTTCATGTGTGTGTGTGTGTGTGTGTTCATCTGTGTGTGTGTTCGTGTTCATGTGTGTGTGTGTTCATGTGTGTGTATGGTCTGATTTGGCATTGCCACCGTTTGCAGCCCTTGTGTTAGCAACGATGGAGGGAAAAGGCTCCAGTTCAACATCTCAGCACCAGTCCTCCTTCACCTGTGGTGTGGGGATGTTGGTGAGGAACCCTGCTCCCTCTAGTGGCACAGTCATAAAGTGCAGAACTTTAAGAACAACCCAGGATCAAGTCTAGTTTTATAGTTTTAAGAAACCCTTGCATCCCCTCTCTCCAATCCCCCCTTTTATAACTTTTTTGCACAGAGGGTGGTGGGTATATGGAACAAGCTGCCAGAGGAGGTAGTTAAGGCAGGAACTATTGCAACATTTAAGAAACAATCAGACAGGAACATGAATAGGACAGGTTCAGAGGAATATGGGCCAAACGTGGGCAGGTGGGACTATAGATGGGACATGTTGGTTGGTGTGGGCAAGTTGGGCTGAAGGGCTTGTTTACCCACTGTGTGACTAAGATGCCGAATAGGAGGTTGAACTACCTATTATACACAAAGCAACATTAACCTTGCGGCTGGATGTTACCTAATGTTGTGTCTTCTTAGCATGTTCTCCTTGCTTCTGAGCAGCGAACTGAAGATTGCTCCCCAAATGCAACACTTGGAATGACAAAAAAAATGCCAAGCAGAAGATGAGGTTGATAAGAGACTCAAGAGACTGCAGATGTTGGAATCTGGTGCAAAATGTACAACGGCTGTGGAGGAACTCAGTGGGTCAGGCAGCATCGTGGAGGCAAAGGGATAGTTGGCACAGTGGTGCAGCGGTAGAGTTGCTGACTTACAGTGGCAGGTTCGCTCCTGACGAAGGGTGTGGAGTTTCAACGTTCGCCTCATGACCGCGTGGATTTGCTCTGGATGCTCCAGTTTTGCTCTCAGATTTCAAAGACGTGCAGGTTTGTGGGTCAATTGGCTTCGGTAAAATTGTAAATTGTCCCTCGTGTCGTGGCGTTGGCGGCGCGGAATCGCCGTGCAACAGAGAACCCTGTTTCCACGCTGTAATCTAACACCCTAACCAGGGCAAACAATATCCCAACTTTCCACCCTGTTAATCCCTGTAAACTGCCCCAGAGAAAGATGCCCATATGAAGAAGGGTCTACCATTCTTTTTCTCCAGAGACGCTGCCAGACCCGCTGAGCTACTCCAGCACTTTTATGTCCCATCAAGATCATACCAGCTCCTTGAGAAGCGATTACTGGTTGTCCCCAATGGGTTCAAAAATAAAGCTCATCCTTGACGATTCCTTAGAAGATTGAGGAGATTCGGTATGTTGACGAATACTCACTTGGACATCTACAGGTGTACAGTGGAGAGCTTATTGACTGCATGCATCATGACCTCGTTTGGCAATTCAGTGCCAAGGAACAAGGGAGATTACAGGGAGTGGTAAGCACTACCCGGTCCATCACACGTACTGACCTCTCCACCACTGAAGGGATCTACAAGAGGCACTGCTTCAAAAAGGAGGCCAGCATCGTCAAAGACCCACATCTCCCTGGCCATGTTCTCATTTCACTCCTACCATCAAGAAAAATCCATAAGAATTTGAAAACCATCACCGCCAGTCCAGAATAACTGCTTCCCAATGACATCTTTGGGCAGTCTTTGGTTACACTAAGGACGTTTGAGTTTTTTTTCCTCTTTTGTACTAGTATTTTTTGTACTCGTGGGGTGGCACAGTGGAGCAGCAGTAGAGTTGCTGACTTACAGCACCAGAGACCCGGGTTCGATCCTGACTACGGGTGCTGACTGTACGAAGATTGTACGTTCATCCTATGACTGCGTGGGTTTTCTCCAGGTGTTCCGGTTTCCTCCCATACTCCAAGGATGTGCAGGTTTGTAGGCTCATTGGCTTCTGTAAATATTGTAAATTGTCCCTAGCGCGTAAGGATAGTGTTAGTGTATGGGGTGATAGGTGCAGACTCGGTGGGCCGGAGAGCCTGTTTCCGCACTGTATCACAAAAGTCTAAAGTCTAGTATGGTTATTAATTTATTGAAATTTTCTTTATTATATATTATGTATTGTGTTGTAGGTCTGTTAAGCTCATGCAAGTAAGAATTTTATTGTTCTTTCCGTACATATGACAATTAAGCACTCTTGATTCTGGGGCACTTTAGCTTGATAAGTTGTAAAGCTGGAAAGAGTGCAGAAAAGATTTACGAGGCTGTTGCCAGAACCTGAGGGCCTGAGCTATAGGGAGAGGTTGAGCAGGCTTGTACTATTATTTGGAGAGCAGGAGGATGAGGGGTGATCTTATAGAGGAGTATAAGATCATGAGCGGAATAAAGAGGGTAAATAAATGTAGTCTTTTACCCAGAGTAGGGGAAACGAGAAACAGAGAGCATAGGTTTAAAGTTGGTTTAAAGTAAGGGGTAAGGATTTAATAGGTACCTGAGGGGAAACCTTTTTACTCAAAGGGTGGTAGGTGTATGGAACGAGGCAGTTGAAGCAGGTACTATCATAATATTTAAAAAATATTTGGACAGGTACATGGATAAGATGGATTGGAGGGATATGGACCAAACGCAGGCAGGTTGGACTAGTTTAAATGGGGCATGTCGGTGGGTGTGGGCAAGTTGGGCCGAAGGGCCTGTTTAACGCTGTGTAACTATGACACAAAGCTTAAGTTTACCATTAATAGAAGACTGCAGAGACAAACACAGACCATTTTGCTTCCTTTTTTTGGTTGGTAATTTTATCTTTATTTTTTTTTAATTCCATACAGCAAGAATCAAAGATATAGCAGTAATAATAATAAAACAATTGGCAGCCAAGGACAAAGTATACTATATCGGCAACTATAAGCAGGAAAACATCAAAATAAAAAGAAAGCCTGTGATTACACAATCATAAAACCAAGCTTCTGTCCTTTTGGCAGCTGTAGTTATGGCCTTGCAATTTGGACACAATCTTCCCAAATTCCAATGGACATCTTGTCCAAACTTTGAAAAAACGTTAAAATTATTGAGTGGGCATTTAAAAAAAAAAGTAGGTTGACAGGACTCGAATATTGCTGGTTATATCAGCGTTTGCTGTTCATCTCTATTTCAATCAAGTGGGGAGGTTGTTGAGAGAGTCTAATGATGTATATAGGACAGGTAAGGATGGGACATATCCTTCCCTAAAGTCATTGGATGTTTACAATGACCTGGTCAGTGGCTGTATGCTTCCAGTTTAGTTTAGTGTAGAGATACAACGTGGAAACAGGCCCATCGGCCCACCGAGTCCACGCCGACCAGCAATCATTCAGTACACTACTTCTATCCTGCACACTAGGGACAATTTACAGATGCCAATTGACGTATAAACCCGCACATCTTTGGTATGTGGGAGGAAACCGGAGCATCCGGAGGAAACCCACGCGGTCACTGGGAGAACTTGCAAACTCCGTACAGGCAGCATCCCAGGTCAGGATTGAACCTGGGTCTCTGGCGCTGTAAGGCAGCGACTCTACCGTTGCACCACTGTGCCGCCCTAAATTGAGAATGGCTTTTTGGTTTGAATTCTAGATCAATTTAATCCATTGAATCTACATTCTCCGGTTGGTGTAATGGGGTTGAAACTCGTATGATTGCATCAATGGTGCAGTACTTTGACTGTGGATCCTGTAATTCCACCACACCACCGAACACCAAGTGGAGTGGTGCGGGTTCCAAATATCCATTTGGTGATCTACTCTCCGACCCCCCCTCACTTCCTTCACTTCTTCTCCCCCGCATCTACTCCAAATGTTGCCTTTCCCTCTCTACCAGGGTCAAAGTTGGCCCTCTGTCCATGCTCTACCTATATGCACTTTATGCACTGTGCATCTACAGCTGCACCGACTTCAGTAGAAATCAATGCAGCAAAAAACCTTGATCACTTTGACCCTGGTTTACAGACACTGTTTTAAGAATAATAAAATAAGGGAGAGGGGGGGTAGCGGGACAAACAAAAAGAGAACCTGGCCAATATTTGGTTTCTCCAATTCATAGTGGTATCATTTTTTTGTTTAACACCAAAAAAAAAAATACTTGAATCATTCAAAACAAAAGTATAGACTCAACTGCAAAAAGGAACAGAAATGATAAGAGCAATAAAGTCATGTGGGCATCTGCTGTTTGGATGATCTCTCCATGATTAAACTGACATTGTTGACACATAGTCATTAAAATGAACGTGTGGAGCCAGTTTGATATATATTCATATATATATATTCAATTTTTACTTCCCATTAGAAGTAACACCATCAAAATCCATATACAGAACCTGTTCTTGATAAGACTAAAATACATACTTTAAACTGTACTTTCTCCTTTTTTTTTCAAATATTTATAAAAAGAACTTCTAAAACATGCAGGAGTTTGGTATTTTCTGTGGTCGGGTGCGGAGTGAAAATTATTGACGTTGATAATCGGAATGCCTGTCTGGGTGGTGAAGATGGCAATGGGGCATTAAGCCTGTGTAACATGGTCAGTCGTGGGTGAGGGAGGGGCTGGTACTTTGTGTGTTGGAGGGTCGTGGAGGGGGGGGGGGGGGTGGAAGAGATGAGACTAGGCCAATGTGTGGTAGTGGTGGGGTGGGGAAATGTAATGCGAAACCAAGTCCGCCAGCCAATTCCATATTCCCTCCGGATTGGACAAGAATTCCTGCCGGAGTTGGCCAGGAATTCTCAATTCCCATTGGATTGGGCAGGTATTCCCCAATTCCCATGAGCAGGCAGGAATTCACAATTCCTCCCTGGTCACATTGGGAATCTCAATTCCCATCGGATCAAGTAAGAATTGTTCTACACCTACCTTCCCACTGGACAGCTCTCAACTCCTAACATTACTCCCATTGACTTTATCCAAAGAGCAAAATTGACTGGTGGGTGGCATGAGATGGGAGGGAGGGGAGTAGTTGGTGCGGGGTGGGGGTGGGGGGGGGGGATGGGGCAGTAAGTTATTGTGGGCATTTGGGGCAAATAATAAAAATAAACACGGGGCCCAATCCTGCCTATTTTGTGAATGACTGAAGGTGGGATTAAAAGCGGGCTCCACGCTGTTGCCTCCCCAATAATCTCAGAAGGATGTTTATCGTTCTAGCTGAAAAAAATCCTGGCAAACTACAAGCTGCTCACATTAAAGCAAAGCAATATTTTGCCTGTTTTATCTGAGGGGAGCGGGCGGCTGATGGGACAGGTTAGTTACCAAGTGCTTAATTCTGTGCCCATTAACATTTTTTTAATTTTTGCAAGCTTTTTTTTTTTTAGCATTTTTTATTTTTATTCAGCCTGTCGTTTTAATGACCTTAACAAAATTCCTTGTTATTATAGACATTTTTTTTATTCAAAATAAGATCTTACTATTTTACAGGTATCCTTCTTCTTGACTATATACAGAAGTGCAAAAAGTCAACTTTTCCCGTAGGACCGATTAACTTGCTTATTTCCAAAACTGCAGCATAATCAAACCCTCAAGTGTCTGCATGTATAATTCAGATTAATTCTCTCTTCTTATAAGTAAGCTTTGATTAATATTTGAATTCATGACATAAAAAATCTCTTGATCTATTGATTATGCATCTCCTATTTAATGAAGGTCTGATATTTAGATGAGGGAGATTAAAATATACCCAACAAACAATATTTTACTATTCTCAAATGATTACAGTAGAAAATAATTTTCAGTTCTAATATTCTATGAACTAGAGATTTTCATAATTACTACAATTATAAACAAAGGTAATCTTCTATGCAACTGTCTGCCAGGATTGTTGCTATAGCAACAACATAACCTCATACTTCACAATGAAATGATCATTGTTAGATATCCATATAAAAGATCTTTGTTCTCTGAATGGTAAAAGTAACGATGATTGATGCTTGAGATTCATGAATCAGTAAACTATAGTCCATTCTTTATGTTATTGTACTATGACAGATAATCAAACGACTACACGATTTTGAAAAGGGGTGGAGAGAGTGAGAGAGGGGGTGGGGAGAAACACATCACGTTGTCAAAAAGAAAATCTTTTGGAAATCTTTTTATCTGTGACTTCCAATAAATGAATTAAGAGATAATCTACTAACTAAAATATGGAAATAATATCAGACATTTAAACATGTTAAAAAAATTAAAACAAATCTAATATTATATGTAAGAGACTACAGACTTAAAAGAATTAAAATAAGTAAAGTCCTAGTATGTAAATACTAGAGCAACAAGTGAAATCTATGTGCTCCTTAACAGGGTTTGAAGTAACACTTAAAATGGGTTTGAACCCGTAATATATAATCTAAGGCTTTGATAGATGTACAATACAATCAATAAAATCAATGCAACAACCCCTTTTTAAAACTACCAAGTACACCTTTCAATTTCTATCTTAAAAAATAAAACTTTTTCAGTGAGCTCGGATGGAGAGAATGAACAATTCAGAAAATAAACTTGTGCCTCTTCCATCTCGATGAGGATACTTCAAGTACTCTGGGCCCACAACAATAACTGATCCATCTTTTTGCTGTACAGAGCTCTACTAAAACCACTTGAACAAGCCGCTGAAGAGAAAAAAAAAAAAGATTCCTATCGGGAAAACAAAGTAATAAAAAGAATTCCTTTGGATGGACCATTAAAAATACACAACTAATAGTTTTTTTTGTTGTTTTTTTTTTCCAAGGCTTTCTAAGGCTAAATGCAATTACTTTGAAAAAAAGTCACATATAAAATTCACCCAGATACATATCCCACCCTGGTACTACTTTTAACAAACATTAATATTTTGGTTTATCATGCATTTTATGACAGTGCTTCGTTCGACCTTAAGGTAATCTAGTTTAGAGTCACGTTCCATAATTTGTCTTGACTGTAAAGTGTGTGACTGCAGTGACATTCAGCATAGAGCAATTCTTTTTTTTTTAATCTCCATTTAGAGATAGTTTTATAGTCTTACTTGACTTCTGGTTTTGCTTTGGGACACAAAAGAATTTGGGGCAAATTAAAACTGCACAGAAACATGGGTCACCTTTCCAAGTCTCTGAGGCATGGCACCTTATTTGGCAATGAATTGCAAGATAAATGCTTTCACTTTGTAGAGTTGATTGCATGGACAAGTATGGCATCAATGAGGAATGGCAATACTGGTTATTGATCATGATCATCTTGTCTTTTTTTTTTTTCCTTATTTTTCTCATGATTAATATCTCTGATGAATATTATGAATGTGCATCAATGGTTTACAATGGATTGTTTTTACGAAACAAAAATAAAGTTATTATTTTCAATGTGTCATGATATTCACTCTGGAGTGAAGATGCCATTTCTGAGAGGGATCTGGATGTAAAGTAACACGACTCACTTTAGCAAGTTTGAAATACACTGAATCGGATAAATGCTTTAACACTGCAGGAATAATACTTTAGGGTTAGATGTACAGATTCGAATGGCACTTAACATGTACCTCCAACATATTTACGACACAGTATTTAAAGCTACAATGTGCTTCAAAGAAAGAACAGACTTGGTTTGTACTTATGTGTTGCCCAGAACATTCATCTGTCCATTGCCTCTTCAAATCTTTCTTAGAATCCAGTAAGAATTCCATGGTTCCTGTTCAAATCCGGTGCATATGATCAACAAACACTCTTCAGTCTCTTGAGAATATAACCATAACACAGATCATTGTACATGCACAATTGATTTTTAGTGAAAATGGGAAAATAGTATTTCTTTTAAATACAAGGTGCACTATTTTTGGGTTTTTTTCACTTTTTTTTTCCACTTTTGTAAACTTGTAGGAAAACCATTTAAACCTAACACCAAAATGATCTGTATGCTTTGCAGGCGTACCAGTATATACTGTATACTAAAGTGTACATCAGAGTTTACCTTTCCACTGAGGTTGGGGGTGGGGTGGTAAGGGTGTGGGTAATGGGTCGAGAGGGAGGAGGAGGGAGCAGAGAGGTGTTCGAAATGGAATGGGCATCATCAATGCACATGTCTTCCCGAGCCGGCGCGAGACACGGCGTTGAGGAAAGGCAAATGACGTTGTATGCTGAACAATAGCTGAGGTTCCCTTTAGCTTGTGTTCTCAGTGGAACAGACAAGGCCACACAAGCCTCAGTGTGCAACTCTCTTCTCTGTTTGTCTCGTTCTGGATGACCATATTTCCATTTTGTTAGCATGCCGAAGGTGGAAAGGTTTGCGGTTGGAAAGGAGGGAGGACTATGGGTGGACTGTTGGGTGGACGATGGTATATACAGAATAGCCGTTGACCCTTGCTGTGTAATGGCTTCCCTGCACACTGTCTCTTCACGCTGATCTGGAGAGAGAGAAAAACAAACAATGTGACACTTCAGCTTTGACCAAGCCCATTTCCCCCAAGCCCCTTGAGAGGCAGCACGGTGGCGCAGCTGTAAAGTTGCTGCCCTTCAGAGCCAGAGGCCCGGGTTCAATCCTGAACACGGAGTCTGCAGTCTGTACAGAGTTGTATGTTCTTCCGGTGAGTTGTGTGGGTTTTCTCCGGGTGTTCCGGTTTCCTCCCACACTCCAAAGAATTGTCCTCAGTGTGTGTAGGGTCGTGTTAGTGTGCGGGGATCACTGGTTGGCGCGGGCTCCCTGAGCCAAAGGGGCAGTTTCCGCGCTGTATCTCTAAACCACATAGTGAGACAGATCAAGGCCACAAAGCTCCCTGCGTGCTGCACCCATACATCGGCAGCAGGCCAGAGATTGAAGGGAGACAAGCACGTAAAATGATGAGAAACATAGATATGGTAGACTATCCAAACCTATTCCCCAGGGTGGAAAATCAAATTCCACAGGGTAAAGCTTTAAGGTCAGAGGGGCAAACTCCATGTCGGGGGTGGTGGTGGAGGCAGATACGATAGTGGAGTTTAAGACATGGCACATGGATATGCAGGGAATGGAAGGCAATGGATCACGTGCAGGCTGATAAAGGTTGGTCTTGCCATCATGTCTGGCGCAGACAGAGTGGGCTAAAGAGCCCGTATGTGTGTTATACAGTTTTTTGTTCTATGATGCCAGAACAAAGCGGTGACTCTTTGCGTGCAGGTCCCAGGGAAGGATCTACTAAGGAATGATTTGACAAGATGGCACTCAAAACTAAATATTTAATTGTATTTCAGTATACGTGACAATAATAAACCAATGGCAAACATTACATTTGTAACAAAAATAAATTCACTTAAAATCGCAAACATCAAAAACATCAAACTTAAATTTTTTTTTTAATTGATGGTTACAGATTAAAATTCTGAATACAGATTAAAATTCTGGTCTCCCACGAGGTGTGAGCGTGAGGGGTGGGGTGGAATCAAAACCATGTCTGATACAATGTGTAGGAAGATGCTGGTTTACACAGAAGATATAGACACAAATCGCTGGAGTAACTCAGCGGGTCAGGCAACATCCCTGGAGAAAAGGAATAGGTGACGTTTTGGGTGGAGACCCTTTTTCAGATTGAGAGTCAAGGGAGAGGGAAACTGGAGGTATGGAAGTGTACAAAGAACAAAAGTATGAAAAGTATGCCAAAGGACAAATTAAAGCCAGCAGCGATGATCAAGGAAAGATGGAGCCCACCATGGTCCAGCTTTCATTTATTCCAGACTTTGAAATGAATGAAACGAGCATGCTGATGAGTCGTGTGCCAGAGCATCTCCATGGAAACCATCGCCAGTGGCTTCTACAGAATTGATCAGGGGAAATATCGTTTAAAAATTCCTTTGGGTTACCACAAGCTCCGAATAAATTAAAAGGTTTAGGGTTAAGTTTATTATTGTCACGTGTAGTAAAGCACAGTGAAAAGTGTTGTTTTGCATGCTAACACTATGGGCCGAAGGGCCCGTTCCTGTGCTGTGCTGTTCCATGTTCCATGTATAGTTTACCTTTTGGGTTTAGATTTAGGTTTATTATTGTTGTCACGTGGTACATTGAAAAGCTTGTTTTGCATGCAATCCCATCAGATCAGATAATATGATATATAAATACAATTAAGTCAAACTCAAGGACAATAGGTAGAGCAAAGGGGAAGATACAGAGTGCAGAATGCAGTTCTCAGCATTGTAACACATCAGTTCCAATGTGTTCAATGTGTTCTAAATTAAACTAGATTGCACAAATAAGAATTCAACACTTCAGAGTAACATTTGCTGAAAACGTAGAAAATAAAAGGGCACTTACTGTTCAACCAAGAAATGGTCTACATCTGAGTAACATACTTGTGACTAGCCAGATGATCCATAGATATTATGGGCATCTTTGCAGAAGGAAAGAGGAACTGCAATCAACATTCATGGTTCATTAAGCACAGTCAATAAGCTAGTTTAAAGCAGAGGCAACACAAAAGGCAACACAGTGCAGCATGCATGTAGCTCAACTATTAAAGATTGTCTATTTACCATGCAATAATGAATGTGAACAAGCTAACATAGACTATGTTGTTGCAGTACATGATATGGCAAGACCATGACACTGGATTTATGACTTCACTGTTTTAATAGGTCTTGACAGCTCAAAGTTATTTTTTTAGTATTTACACCGTGTAAAAAAAATCAGGGTATGGTCACCATATTGTTGAACCATAACACAGAAACAAAGAACTACTGATACTGGTTTAGACTAAACATAGAAACATAGAAAATAGGTGCAGGAGGCCATTCGGCCCTTCGAGCCAACACCGCCATTCATTGTGATCATGGCTGATCATCCACAATCAGTACCCCGTTCCTGCCTTCTCTCCATATCCCTTGACTCCGCTATCCATGAGCACTATCTAACACTCTCTTGAAAGCATCCAGGGAACCGGCCTCCACTGCCCTCTGAGGCAGAGAATTCCACAGACTCACAACTCTCTGTGTGAAAAAGCTTTTCCTCATCTCCGTTCTAAATGGCTTACCTCTTATTCTTAAACTGTGGCCCCTGGTTCTGGACTCCCCAACATCGGGAACATGTTTCCTGCCTCTAAATCCTTAATAATCTTATATGTCTCAACAAGATACCCTCTCATCCTTCTAAATTCCAGAGTATACAAGCCCAGCCACTCCAATCTATCAGCATATGACAGTCCCGCCATCCCGGAAATTAATCTCGTGAACCTACGCTGCACTCCCTCAATAGCAAGAATGTCCTTCTCGAAGTGTGGAGACCAAACTGCACACAATACTCCAGGTGTGGTCTCACCAGTGCCCTGTACAACTGCAGGAGGACCTTTTTGCTCCTATACTCAACTCCTCTTGTTATGAAGGCCAACATGCCATTTGCTTTCTTCACTGCCTGCTGTACCTGCATGCTTACTTTAAGTGACTGATGAACAAGGACCCCCAGATCCCGTTGTACTTCCCTTTTCCACAACTTGACACCATTTAGATAATAATCTGCCTTCCTGTTTATGCCACCAAAGTGGATAACCTCACATTCATCCAAATTAAACTGCATCTGCCATGCATCTGCCCACTCACACAACCTGTCCAAGTCACCCTGCATCCTAATAGCATCCTCCTCACAGTTCACACTGCCACCCAGCTTTGTGTCATCTGCAAATTTGCTAATGTTACTTCGTCCCTTCATCCAAATCATTAATATATATTGTAAATAGCTGCCATCCCAGCACCGAGCCTTGCGGTACCCCACTAGTCACTGCCTGCCATTCTGAAGGACCCGTAAATCCCTACTCTTTGTTTCCTGTCTGCCAACCTATTTTCTATCCATGTTAGCACCCTACCCCCAATACCATGTGCTCTAATTTTGCCCACTAATCTCCTATGTGGGACCTTATCAAATGCTTTCTGAAAGTCCAGGTACACTACATCCACTGGCTCTCCCTTATCCATGATCCTGGTTACATCCTCAGAAGATTCGTCAAGCATGATTTCCCCTTCATAAATCCATGCTGACTCAGACCGATCCTGCTACTGCTATTCAAATGTGCCACTATTTTATCTTTTATAATTGACTCCAGCATCTTCCCCACCACCGATGTCAGGCTAACTGGTCTATAATTCCCTGTTATCTCTCTGCCGTCTTTCTTAAAGAGTGGGGTAACATTAGCTACCCTCCAATCCACACGAACTGACCCTGAATATATAGAACATTGGAAAATGATCAGCAATGCATCCACGATTTCTAGAGCCACTACCTTAAGTACCCTGGGATGCAGACCATCAGGCCCTGGAGATTTATCAGCCTTCAGTCCCATCAGTCTACCCAACACCAATTCCTGCTTAATGTGGATTTCCTTCAGTTACTCCGTCACCCCAGATCCTCTGGCCACTACTATATCAGGAAGATTGTTTGTGTCCTCCTTAGTGGATAGATCCAAAGTACCTGTTCAACTCATCTGCCATTTCCTTGTTCCCCATAATAAATTCACCTTTTTCAGTCTTCAAGGGTCCAACTAGTTTTTTCCTCATCACATACCTAAAGAAGCTTTTACTATCTTCCTTTATATTCTTGTCTAGCTTACCTTCATACCTCATCTTTTCTCCCCGTATTGCCTTTTTAGTTATCTTCTATTGCTCTTTAAAAGTTACCCAATTCCGTTTCCCGCTCATCTTTGCTATGTTATATTGCTTCTCTTTTATTTTTATACCGTCCCTGACTTTCCTGGTCAGCCACGGTCGCTCCTTACTCCCCTTGGAATCTTTCTTCCTCTTTGGAATGAAGGGGAAGATAGTCCACAAGTCTACAACTCCCTGAAAGTAGCAACACAAGTAGATTGGCTGGTAAGGAGGGTGTATGATATGCTTGCCTTCATTAATTGGGAAATTGATTATGAGGCAGGAAGTTATGTTGCACTTAAAGGTAATAAAAAGGAACTGCAGATGCTGGTTTATACCAAAGATATGTTGGAGTAACTCAGTGGGTCAGGCAGCAACTCTAGAGAAAATGGATAGGTGACATTTCGGGTTGGGACACTCCGACCGACTCATTATGTTATGTTACACTGTTGGTTTAGGTGGCATTTGCAATATTGTCTGCAGTTTCGGTTGCCCCATTACAGGAAGGATGTGGAGGTTTTGAAGAGGGTACAGAAGAAGGTTACCAGGATTTTGTTTGGATTAGAAGGCATTAGCTACAAGGAGAGTTTGGGCACATTTTTGGAATTTTTTCTCCGGAACATCGGAGGCTGAGGAGAGACCTGATAGAGGCATGGATAGGGTAGAATAGGCAGTCAGTCCTTTTCTTTCCCCAGAGTGGAAATGTCAAAGACCAGAGGGCAAAGGTTTAAAGTGAGAGTGGCAAAGTTTAAAGGAGGTGTGTGGCATAATTTTCTTAGTACATTAATAGTCTGGTGGGTGCCTGGAACACACTGCCAGGGATGGTGGTGGAAACAGATAAGGTGGCAGCGTTTAAGAGGCTTTTAGATGGCATCATAGATATGCAGGGAATGGAGGTATATGGATCACGTACAGGTAGAAGGAATTAGCTTAATTTATTTGGAGGTTATGACCTCTGGTCCTAGACTCTTCCACTAGTGGAAACTTCCTCTCCACATCCACTCTATCCAGACCTTTCACTATTCGGCAAGTTTCAATGAAGTCCCCCTACATTTGCTGGGTATGGCGACAACAATCAAAAGCACAAGCACAGACAATGAAGCCGCAACCTTTAAAGCAATGTTTCCGCGGGGTATAAAGGAACAACCAAAACTGTAAAAAGAACAAACCTGATTGGCGGTTGCCGTGGCTGCGAAGGGGACACTTGTGGCGGATGTTGTTGCCGCAGAAACGGCCGCAGGATTAGCACCGTGCATCATGGGTACTTTAGCCAAACGTTTTTTAATAAAAATCGGCGGGAAAAGGGCAAGAGAGCAGCAGAGGAGGGCGGGGTTGGGAGGTCAAGTGGGGAGAAGGTGGGGTGCGGAAGTTGTGGGAAGGGACAAAGGGCGGGCAAGGACCAATGTCAGGGCAAGGCGGAGAGTTGGGGATTGCCAGCCAGTGCCATTTGTTCATGGAATGACCAGGAGCAGGGGAGAAGTAAAGGGGACGGCGGGAAAAAGGTGGGAGGAAGAGGGAACGATGAATGGAGATGGAAGGGAGATGCATGATTGCACGCAATGCGAAAAGACGCATTACATCAAAAAGAGAGACAAAAGGGGAAAGCACTTATTAACAACTGGAAGTCAGGTACATCAGTTTGATATGCTCATAAAATATTAACGTTACGCATCTCTTAAAACATCAATAAGGCTTACATTATTTTACATGAAGGCAGTTTAAAGTATTGCTATGATCTAAATATTCTGTCAAACATTTAATTAAGGCTCATGTCATTAAGAAGAAAAAATAATTCAACAGTTATCCATTATTACAAAGCAAGATTTATAAAAGTTTTACTGCTTCGTAATAATTAATAGGATTGATTTAAAAGCTATATTATGTAACAACGAGATCTAATTATTCGAACTGACCTTAGCAGTGAGAAGTACATTCCGTTCAAAGTCCACTCTCGAATGTCGCCAAAATTGGCTGGGAGTTCCGATCGGGTTTTGCAATCAATTATCGGCTGAATAGATTTGGTGGGAACAGTACATTTTGGGGATGGTAGGGAGAGATGGTATTGGGGAGATCATCACCACACCATGAGGTTTAAGGGGGAGAACATTTTTAAAGGGAAGGTTTTGAACTGTGATGCGTGTGTACCATGCACTTTCCTCGTCCTTTAAGACTGCAATGAGGTTTTGCACAATGATCCTTGAGCAAACTTAATTTGCCTCAAGTCATGTTACGGAAGGGGGATCCGAAACTGTTTAAATAACCTTCGTCTCTGAACATAAAGCTCAAACGTCTGCCAGTGGGGAAGCAAAGAGTATTTACTTCAACCAAATAAACTGTTGGGACCAGGAGCGCAGGATCACCAGCGTGGTGGGAGATGATTTGATTGTAACTTTCAAAAGGGAATGGGAACTATACCTGAGAGAGAAATATCCAGTGAGGAAAGACACTGGAAGAATGGAATACTTGGACAGCTTCTTCAAAGAGCACAAAACAGATATATTTAGTTTAGTGATACAGTGGAGAAACAGGCCCTTCAGTCCACTGAGAGTGCACTGATCAGCGATCACCCCACTCCTTAGCACTATCCTGTACACTAGGGATAATTTCTACTGAAGCCAATTAACCTACAAACCTACACATCTTTGGAACATCTTTGCACCTGTAGTCAGGATCGAACCTGGGTCTCTGGCGTTGTGAGGCAGCAGCTCTACCGCTGCGCCACAGTGCCGACCCATGATGGGCCGCAAGGCCTCTTTCACTACACTTCCTGTATCGGGGTGTGAATAAGAGCAGGAGCTTAACTGATTTTTCTCTCCAACCGAGAGCTACTTGGATAGTATTAAAGCCATCAACTACGCCAGGGTCAAGTCTGGTTGGTGCAACCATATCTCATGCTGAACGAAGAAAACCTTATGCTGGGGAACTAATGGATCCTAGGCCTGTTCTCACCACATTTAGTTGGCCACGGAAAATAGTCCACCTCATGACAGATGCATTTGGGAAAAGCAATGATTCATTTTGGCTCATTCAACCTAAGGGGAGTCAGGATTCTCTCTGCTGGTACAGGGTCTGCTGTCCATGGCTACTGCCTGGTGGCCCACAATGGAGGGAATGCACCAAAGACAAGTTGCTAATGTCTGCAAGGATGATTAGAGAAAAGGTCCACCACCGATTTTCCAGCAACTGGTGGTCCGGTACCTCCTTTAATCCAGAGAAAATTAAAAGTGTGCACTTGAAATTCCCCTCGGAGGTCCCCTCCAAAATGTGGCACCCAGGCTGGGTGAGGCACCCCATCCGGACATCATCGGGACTTCCACAGCAGATCGGAGGGATATATTTGCCGCCTTTGGCCGGGGGCACCCAAATTCTATCCTGGCTGGAGCTAGATGATCCATTCCCAAAGCTGACTTCTGAGGCTGACTCCTGAGGCCGACAAAACCTTCCCTTTAAAAATGTTCTGCCCTTTGTATCTCGGCCCCTCGGTGGCCTAGTTGGACCACTCAGAGGCCGTGACCTCTGTTGGTCCAGCAAATGGATGATCCAGAAAGCTTCTGGAACCGAGGAAGCCGGTAAATCGGTGGTGACCTTTACCTACAGATGCACCATCGAAAGCACACTGTCAGGTTGCATTACGGTTTGGTTGGGGAACAGCTCTGCCCAGGACTGAAGAAATTGCAGAGAGCTGTGGGTGTAGCCCAGCCCATCACACAGACCAGACTCCCCACCACTGACTCCATCTACATTTCACACTGCCTTGGGAAACCAGTCAACATAATCAAAGGCTTGGCCCACCCAGGTCATTCCTTCTTCTCTCAGTTCCCCTCGGGCAGAAGATGCAGAAGCTCGAAACCACACATCATCAGACTCAGGAACAGCTTCATACCCTCTGTTATCAGGCTTCTAAACAGTCCTTCCATAAGCTAGGGTACTGTCTGACTCTCCTCTAATCGCATTGCAGACACTGGACTTTGCCTATGAACTGACGTGCTGCTACCTATTGTACTTGAGTTTGACATGACTGTATTTATGTGTGGTAAACCTTGGTTCTGCATGCTATCCAAAAAGATCAGATATACCATACATAAATACAGTCATGTCAAACTCAAGTTCATGTGATAATAATAAACCTAAATCCAAACCTCATATCATGATTTCCTGTACATCTTACACCATTGATGATGCTTGGGATAGGAAGAGGATTTAATTTTTCTTGGTTAATTTACGGAATCTATATAAACACTTGCAGACAACTTAGACTTAAACCTTGCAAGGGGAAACTATATACATAGAACATTACAGCACAGGTTGGGGCCCTTCGGCTCACAATGTTTGTGCTGAACGTGATGCCTAGTTAGATTGTCTGCCCGCACATATCCCTCTATTCCCTGCCCTTCCATGTGTCTATCGAAAAGCCTATTAAACTCCACTATGGTATCTGCCTCCACCATCACCCCCGGCAGTGACATCCAGGATCCCACCACCCTCTGCGTGAAAAAACCTGCCCCGCACATCTCCATTAACCTTTCCCCCTCTCACCCTTCAGCTATGCCCTTTAGTGTTGGACATTTTCACCCTTGGAAAAATGATCTGACTGTCTACACTATCTCTACCTCTCATAATTTTATATACTTCTATCTAGTCTCCCCTCAACCTCCGATATTCCAGAGAAAACAACCAGAGTCTATCAAACCTGCAGCTGAAACCTTCTAATTCGGGGTGTGTTCAGGTTAACCTCCTCTGCACCCTCTCCAACCTCTCCCTGTAGCTGGAACCCTCTCATCCACGCAGCATTCTGGTAAACCCTCTCTGCAACCTCTTCCTCTAGCTGAAACCCTCTAATCCAGCCAGCATTCTGGTAAACCTCTGCACCCTCTCCAAAGCCTCCACGTCTTCTAATTCCGACTGCCCTTGCAGACAACCCAAACTTAAACCATACAAGGGGAAACCTGTGTGAATACTTGCAGGCTTATGGGGAAGGACTATTGGTGGGAGACAGGCTGGTGGTATGAATTAGATGGGGCAAGCACATACACAATGGATTTCAGTGCAGTGCCAAGGGTGCAGTGAGGAATTGTTTTTCGCCGTGGACTTTGAAGGGACTGTGAATAATAATTGTACGGGTACAGATAATCAAATAACAAAGCTGGCACCTACCAACACTTGCAGCAGGTGTCATGCACAATATTGAGCCTGCCCATCATGCATTGCAACAGGAAGGTGGATTTGAAAAGGGAAAAGAATTAAAACAACCCATCACATGTGTAATTAGAAACCATTGTCGCAAGGAGGAAAAATTTATTATTGAGGGAACAGAAGCTAGTGCTATTTCTGCACACTCAAATCATACAATAGCCTAATCTACAAGAAAATAATGTGTTTTGTGCGAAACACATACTTAAACATGTGTGCTGGTAGCTAACGCAGTTTATCATTTCTTTTTTGCTGCCTTTTCACCGCCATTCACTGTAAGACACTGCGAAGAACATGGAACTTAGAATAGTACAGCAAAGGAACACAATGTCTGTGCCGAACATGCTGCCGAGACCAACTCTTAAGAGTCATAGAGTCATGCAGATTGGAAACAGGCCCTTCGGCCCAGCTTGTCCATGCCAATCCAGGTGCCCCATCTACACTAGTCCCACCAACTCGCATTTGGCCCATATCCCGCTAAACCTATCCTATACATGTATCTCTCCAAATGTATTTTAAATGCTGTTATAGTTTCTTCCTCAACTACTTCCTCTGGTAGCTCACTCCATATACCCACCTCCCTCTGTGTGAAAGTGGTGGAGTAATTCAGCATATCAGGCAGCATCTCAAGAGAACATGGGTAGGTGACGGTTTGGGTCAGGACCCTTCTTCAGACTCTCTCCAGCTGCCTGCCTGCACATGATCCATATCTTTCCATTCCCTGCATATCCAAGTGCCAATCCAAAAGACTCATAAATTCCACTATCATATCTGCCTCCACTACCACCCCTGGCATCACGTTCTAGACACTCACCACCCTCTGTGTAAAAAAAAAACTCACCCCACTCATCTCCTTTAAACTTTATTCCTCTCATTATAAAGCTAGGCCCTCTAGTATTTGATATTTCAAAAAAAAATTCTGTCTACCTAATCTATGCCTCTTATAATTTTACTTCAGAGTCACGTGAGTGACTACGTGAAGACCCCGTCCAGCACGCATGCGCGACATACTTCAAAGCAGTGGTGTGGAATCACAGAAAATACAATAATTGAAATAAACATAGTAAAGATAAGGAGAACTAAGATACCAGTTGATCTCTGTAATTGAGGGTGGGAGCGGAGGGCACGTAATCCCTCATCGTAACTCCTCATAAAATACAGATCAAACTTCAAACTGGTAAGTTCTCGTTTAATCTTACTATTTTATATACTTCTATCAGGTCTTCCCTCAACCTCTGGTGTCCCAGGGGAAACAATCCAAGTCTGTCCAACTTCTCCTTGTAGGTGATACCCCGTAATCTAGGCATCATCTGCTAAACCTCCTCTGCATCGCGTCAATCAAGGGGCCTTCCTACCTGTAGTATTTCCAAACCAGCAAACAAATCACTGATGGCTTCAAGACACAAAATTCTGGAGTAACTCAGCAGGTCAGGCAGCATCACTGGAGAAGAGGAATAGGTTAACGTTGTGGGTCGAGACTCTTGTTCACACCCAACCCGAAAAGTCACCTATTCCTTTTCTCCAGAGACGCTGCCTGGCCTGTTGAATTATCGCTGTATATCTTTGGTGTAAACCAGCATCTGCAGTTCTTTCCTTACACTGATGTATTCAAAGTCAGGAAGGTCATGTGCAGGACTCCGCTGAGGCATTAAACCCAATGCCTCTGAGGTCGATATCAAATGCTGAAAAACTAATGACTTTAGACATTAGAGATACAGCACAGAAACAGGCCTTTTGCCCCACCGAGTCCACGCTGACCAGTGTTCACCCTGTACACTAACACTATCCTAGGGACAATTTAAAGTTTTTTACTGGTAATTAACCTACAAACCAGTACATCTCTGGAGTGTGGGAGGAGACCGGAGCGCCCGGAGAAAACCCACGCAGTCACAGTGGGAACGTACAAACTCTGTACGGACAGCACACATAGTCAGGATCGAACCCGGGTCTGTGCCGCCGTTAGGCAGCAACTCTACCACTGTGCCACTGTGCTGCCCTTCTCCCCATTCCTCTGCCCAAATTCTAACCTCAAACAGCACTGCGGAAGAATATTTATCCAGTTATGGAGAGATACAGCACAGAAACAGGCCCTTCAGCCCATCGAGTCTGTGCCAAGTTAACCATCCATAGAGTCATAGAGACACTCATAGGGTTGGTTGTTTGGAAGATATTCTGCTATGCTATCTTAAGGCAGTGCAAGAATTGCCACGATCAAGTGCCAATAACTAACTCACCACACTCCCCTTCATTCCTCACCTCCTCTCCAACTTCGAGGATGGACTTGACTGACGGGGTGGGTTCTAGCAGAGTGAAAGAAGAGTTACTCAGCCATTCTCACATCCACTAGAGGAGCTTGGCTAAAGATATTGGTGATAGATAGCCACTGTGGACAGCCTCTCTGTCCGTTAACGGTAAACTTGCAATAGTCTAGAAAGCGTACTCCGCAGAGGTCAGCCATAGTCTTAGTCATACAGTGTGAAAACTGGCCCTTCGGCCCAACTTGCCTATGTAGACCAATGTGCCTTATCTACACTAGTCCATCTGCCTATATTTGGAGGCAGTAAGCTGTGAGGTAGACAAAAATGCTGGAAAAACTCAGCGGGTGAGGCAGCATCTATGGAGCGAAGGAAATAGGCAACGTTTCAAGTTGAAACCCTTCTTCAGACTGATGTGAGAGTGGGGGGGGGGGGGGCGGGAGGAAGAAAGGAAGAGGTGGAGCCAGAGGGCTGAGGGAGAGCTGAGAAGGGGAGGAGAAAGTAAGGACTACCTGAAATTAGAGAAGTCAATGTTCATACTGCTGGGGTGCAAATTGCCCAAGCAAAATATGAGGTGCTGCTCCTCCAATTTACAGTGGTCCTCACTCTGGCCATGGAGGAGGCCCAGGACAGAAAGGTCAGATTCGGAATGGGAGGGGGAGTTGAAGTGCTGAGCCACCGGGAGATCAGGTTGGTTATTGCGAACCGAACGGAGGTGTTGGGCGAAGCGATCGCCAAGCCTATGCTTGGTCTCACCAATGTAGAGCAGTTGACATCTAGAGCAGCGGATGCAATAGATGAGGTTGGAGGAGGTGAAGGTGAACCTTTGCTTCACCTGTGAGGCACTGGCTCTTCTAATTGCAACTAATATCAATCTCTTAATAACTTGATTGCCATGTTCCCCAAATAACAATAGGAACAACATTCATTGGGGAATGGATTTTTTTCAGAAAGGTATTACAATTTTACACCAAGGTGAAAATGGAAGAGGTTTAAGAGATGTAATAATCTTTTGTTTAGTTTAGAGATACAGTGTGGAAACAGGCCCTTTGAATAGATGTCTGAAGAAGGTTTCTCACCTAAAACGTCACCTACACCTTTTCTCCAGACATGCTGCCTGGCCCGCTGAGTGACTCCAGCATTTTGAGTCTATCTTCGGAATAAGCCAGCATCTGCAGTTCCTTCCTACACAAAATAAATGTTTTGTCTCTCTGTAGTCATGCCTGCGTCGACCACCAGGAGGCATACAGGCTCAGCATATGATGAAACTTAGTCTTGGATCACTTCCTGAATATTTCAATCATAGTCATACAGCATGGAAACAGGCCCCTCGGGCCAACGGCCATGCCAACCAAGGTGCCCATCTACATTAGTCCCATCTGCTCATGTTTACACCATATCTTTCTAAACCTTTCCTATCCATGTAACTTTCCAAATGTCTTTTAAATGCTGATATAGTACCTTAATTGAGATAGTCCCTGCCTCATCTATCACCTCTGGCCACTCGTTCCATAGACACTACTCTCCATGTGGAAAAGTTACCCCTCAGGTTCCTATTATATCTTTCCCCTCTCACCTTAAAATGATGTCCTCTGGTTCTTGATTTCCCAAACCCGCATACATGACTGTGCATACACTCTATCTATCCCCCTCATAATCTTATACGCCACTATAAGATCACCCCTCAACCTCTTGTGCTCCAAATCCTAGCCTGTCCCACCTCTCCCTATAGCTCAGGTCCTCCGAGTCCTGGCAACATCCTCATAAATCTTCTGTGCGGCCAATTCCTTTTTGGAAGTAGAATCAACAATTCTCCTGGCATTTCTCACTGACCGCAATCAAAAACAAATTGCATCATTTTCCGAAGGTCCCGACCTGAAACGTCAACTATCCATGTTCACCAGGGATGCTGCCTGACCCGCTGAATTACTCCAGCACTTTGTGTCTTGTTTTGTAAACCAGCACCTGCAGTTCATTGTTTTTACATGCTTTTCTGGTTACTTGCTTCTTATAGACACGATTGTTTAGTTTAGAGATACAGCGCGGAAACAGGCCCTTTCGGCCCACCGGTTCTGCGCCGACCAGCAATCCCCGCACATTAACACTATCCTAGGGACAATTAAAAAAAAAAAAAATACCAAGCCAATTAACCTACAAACCTGTACGTCTTTGGAATGTGGGAGGAAACCGAAAATCTTGGCGAAAACCCACGCAGGTCACGGGGAGAACGTACAGACTCCGTGCAGACAGTACCCGTAGTCGGGATCAAACCCGGGTCTCTGGCACTGCAATCGCTGTAAGGCAGCAACTGTACCCCTGCGCCACCGTGCCACTATGGAACTGATGCGCTACATTGCTGAGAACTATACAGGCACCTTGCGTTTAAGCTGGCATTATGTGCTTGAAAAGTGGCGCGTCATTCAAAAACACATAAAGAGAAATATACACGCGACTAAGCTGTCAGCATTAAATGTGTGCGTGTTATTCCAAAAATATACGAGCGCGTATATCAAGCTTTGGAATTAAATTACAGGTTATTTCAAAAACGTATAAATGCGTGTAAAACTTGAGGTGCTTGTCTTCTGTCCTCTGTATCTTCCCTGAGCTCCTTCCTAGGGCGCTATCCAATTCACCTCTACCCCATTGTGGACATTGGACTTTGTCGATGGAACTGATGTGCTACAATGCTGAGAACTATATTCCGCACTCCCAGCTGTTATCAGGCAACTGAACCATCTTCTCACCAACTAAGAAAGCCCGGTGGGAGTATGAAAAGCCTGGCGATTGATAGGTGGATGGGATAAACCTATATCCACCTATCACTCGCCCGACTTTGTTCTGCCGCCACCTCTCTTCCAGCTTTCTCTCCCCCGCCAACCCCCACCAGAATCAGTCCGAAGAAGGATCCCGAACCAAAACATCACCTTTCCATGTTTCTCCAGAGATGCTGCCTGACCTGCTGAGTTACTCCAGCATTTCCTGTCTTTGAATGGAACTGAGGGTTGTTCCCTCTTGTCTCTATGGTTGATCATTAAGCATCGTTAAGTTGATCACGGCCGCGCGCTTTCAACCCTGCTAACAGTGATGGCAGTGAAAAGGTTCTGTTATCGATCACGTCCACTCCAGCAATTTGTCTGAAGTGCCTTCAGTTCCACACAGCGAGGGGGCATGAGCAAACAAGATTGCAATCGCATGCTAAAAGAGCCCCGCCCTTTGAATTTACACTGTCAAAGTTTATTAGCCATACCGCGGATGAGGAGGGAGACAGGGGAATTGGAGGGACACTGCTCATACCAGCACACATCATTACCTTGAGGGAAATGTGAAGCAAATTAAACAAGAAAGCAGCGGTGATAATATTATCAGCTCCGTTGCACTAACATCTATTGAAGAATGCTGTGGGTCCCTTCATAATGATAAAAAAAAAAAATTCAGGCAGATTTTAAATTGGCAATAATTTTTCATTTGGAATCATACTCAGAAGGATCCTTGCTGTTGATGTTGCAAATTTTCTGAAGCTTTATCTCATTCCAAGATGATTAAGGGGCAGACATTATTTTATAGTGTGGCTAACAAGCTTGCATGGAGACCCACAACAGTCTTTGATATAAGTACAGACTCTTTAAATAAAGGTACAGTGACAAAACATTAAATTGGAGACAGAAGGAAACAGGAGAGTGGGGCAGCCCTTGTCAACAATTATAAATGGGTGCAGCCAACACCAGCTTCCTTCCTCTGCAATGAGTGAAACTGCTGGAACACAGTTTAACTCTTTCACATTCTTTTTATTAAGGATAGAGCAGTGAGCTACCATTTCTTTCGCCGGACACTTGATTCAATCTGGGATCGAGACGTGTGAATGAAGGGTGTCTGAGCTTCAGTGTCCGTGTGGTTAGATCGGAGCAGAATTAGGCCATTCAGCCCATCAAGTCTACTCGTCCATTTGATCGACCATCGGGAAAATTGTACAAGTGTGTAGGATAGTGTTAGTACACAGGATGATTGCTGGTCGGTGCGGACTCGGTGGCCGAAGGGCCTGTTTCCACTGTATCTCTATAGTCTAAAGTAAATCTGAGGTTCCTCAGCTCGAGTGTAAATGCCTGACCTCTAATCTCTCAATAGGGCTTGAGTTGATGGAATATCAACATGTTGATATTCCATCCAACTGTTAAATATTCTAGGTATTGCGAATTCTAGAAAGACTTGTATTTGTACATTTCTTGGTATGTACCTGTTCACATCTAACCCAACACCACACTGTGAGAGCCCTCACCAACTATCTCCCCTCTACTCCATCTGTCTCCCCTCTACTCCGTCTGTCTATTTCCCTCCATAGATGCTGCCTGACCCAAGCAGCGCAATGGAGTAGTGGGTTGAGCAGCTGCCTCATAGCACCAGTGATCCCGTTCAATCCTGACCTTGGGTTCTCTCTGTGTGTGGAGTATGCATGTTCTCCCTGTGACCACGTGGGTTTCCTCCGGGGGCTAAGGTTTCCTCCCACATCCCAAAGATGTGCGGATTTGCGGGTTAATTGGGCCTCTGAAAGCTTCCGAATAGGTTTAAGGTGAGAAAGAGTAGTGACATTAAATGGAGGGGTGACATGTAGTGTGAAACGGTGAACAATGGTTGGCGAAGACTCAGTGGGCTGACGTGGCCTGTTTCCATGGTGTAATCAATCAATAACCCGCTGAGTTCCTCCAGCATTTTATTTTTTAACAGGACTGTGTGGAATTATTCTAAGGCTCAGATTGAGACCAGCCTCCATCTCTTCAATAAAGGAAGGGGGGGCGGCAGGGAAAAGAAAGAAATCCCCATAGAATCAACTTCCTCTGTTTTGTGTACGTGAAGATGGCTTTGTGGTATTTCTCAGATAAATCCATGTCATGGCCTCAGAACTGCCACTGCATTGTGTAAAATCTGACCTCTGTCTCTCCTTCCCTCGACTAACAATCGATGCTGAACACAGTGCACCGCGCAAATGCAGGTGCGACATTAAAAGCTAAAAACCAAACTCCTGGAAGAAACTAAAGGGTCAGGCAACATCTATTGAGGGAAACGTAGATAGATGGTATTTTGGGTCGGTACCCTTCTTCAGATTGATGGAGCAGAGGAGAGATAGTTGACTTTAGACTTTTGAGATACAGTGCGGAAAAAGGCCCTTCGGCCCGCCGTGTCTGCGCTGACCAGCGATCACCCCATCCACCAGCACTGTGCTACACGCTAGGGGCAATTTACAAACCCGCATGTCTTTGGAGTGTGGGAGGAAACCGGAACACCCGGTGAAAACCCACGTGGTCACAGGGAGAACAGACAAACTCCATACAGACAGCTCCCATGGTCAGGATCGAACCCGGGTCTGATGCCGTAAGGAAATAACTCTACCACTGCACCACCAGTTGGTGGAAAGAAGTGAAGAGAAAGGGCTGGGGCAAGAGTTTAGAGGGTGATAGGTGAATCTCGATAAGGAGAGGTTGATTGGTGGATGAGGGGAGGCGGGGAGAGAGAGATGGAGATGGAAACACAGGTTGGAGGAGATAAGTGGTGAAGACAAATGGGTGCAAATAGAACATAGAACTGTACAGCACAGCAACAGACCTTGTGGCCCACAACGTCTGTGCTAAACATGATGCTGAGTCTTATCTGCCTGCGCCTAATCCATCTCTCTCCATTACTGGCATATAGGTTCACAAGTTCAAGGAGCAGAATGAAGCCATTTTGCCCATCAGGTCCACTCTGCCGTTCAATCATGGCTGATCTATATTTCCCTCTCAACCCCTTCCTCCTGCCTTTTCCTCATTATCTTTGACAACGTTACTAATCAACAATCTGTCAATCTCCGCCTTAAAAATACCCAATGACTTGGCCTCCACAGCCGTCTGTAGCAATGAATTCCACAGATTCACCACCCTCTGGCTAAAGACATTTCCATATCCATGTGCCTATCAAAAAGACTCATAAATGCCACTATCATATCCACCTCAATCACTAACCACTGGCAGCTTATTCCAGGCACTCACCGACCTCGGACGCCCATCCACAATAATCCTCCATCAATATAAGCATTTATATATTGCAGAGTGACACAATACTGCAGCTATGTCCATACACACAAACAATCACCAGTTCACACTAGTTCTATGTTATCCCACTTTCTCATCCACTCCCTACACACTAGGGGACAATTTTACAGATGGCCAATTAATCAGCAAACACGCACGTCTATGGGATGAGGGAGGAAGCCAGAGCACCCGGAGGAGACCCAGGCGCTCACAGGGAGAACGCGCAAACTCCGTACAGACAGTACCCGAGATCAGGATCGAACCCAGGTCTCTGGCGTTATGATGCAGCAAACCTGTCGCTGTGTCACCGTGCCGCCTAAAGATATTCCTGCTGGCACGCAGTCGCTCAGTTCCTTATTCAGTCAGTAGAGTGCATCACCTCTACTCAGTATTCAGTATAAGACCAGTATTCAGCATAAGACCAGCCACATTTCCAAAGTACACAGGCTGAGGAAGATCATGCCAAGGTTGCCATTTAATGCCCTTCCTGATCGGGGTGGTTCACTAAGAGACAACCACATTGTACGGATATTAGTCATCTCCTACTCAGATTGGGGAGGGAAGGATATTTCCTTCCGAGAGAAGTTGGTGAGTCAGTTGGGTTTTTACAATCCCGACATACTGTGGCAATGCCCACCATTAATAACAACCTTCCAACCTCTTACTGTGCGGTTGATTCTTGCAGGAAGGAGGGAAAGAAAGAGAAGGAGGGAGGGAGAGAGGCTGGGAGAAAGAGAGAGAGAGAGAGAGAGAGAGAGAGAGAGAGAGAGAGAGAGAGGGAGAGAAACACATACATAATAGAGAGAGGGGAGGGAGAAAGGGGGAGGGAGAGAGAGGAGGGGGGAGGAGTAGGTGGTTGCAGAGATGGGTTGGGGCCTAAAGAAGGGTCAAGGATAAACAGGAGTGTGAGTGAAAGAGAGAGGTGACAAAAAATACTCAGTACAAAATACCGCAGTCTCTCTATATTCACAATAAAATAGTAAGCAGTAAGTCAAGCAGCATCCGTGGAGGGTAAGCAGCTCTATATCTCGCTACACGTGACCATAATAAACCAACAGCAAATATCACTTTGATGGAAAAGGGACACAAAGTGGTGGAGGAACTCAGCTGGTCGGGCAGCATCTCTGGAGAACATGGAAAGGTGCCATTTCGCATCGGGGCCCTTCAACAGACTGATTGGAGTGGGGGCCCTAGATTGTTCTCTAGAGATGCTACCTGACCCGCTGAGTTACTGAAGCACTTTGTGCCTATTTTTATCAGCCAGCTTCTGCAATTCCTTGCGCCATCACTTTGATGGAAGGTCATCAACCTGAAATATTAACTCGGTTTCTCTCTCCGCAGATGCTGCCTGACCTGTCGAGTGTTTTATGATTTTATTATAGTGTGGGATTGAACTGATTGATGGAAAGATAATGTTGAGGTGGAAGGATTCTTTCACACTCTGAGAGCCGAGGTTCTGATACTCACTGCCTGAATGTTTGGTGGCTGCAGAAATCTTTGACACACTTTGAAGAAACATTGGCTTCAGGCTAATTCAGGGAATGTGATTATGGAGAGATCCGGAATGGAAATCGGCCCTTTGGCTCATTCAGACTCCACTGACCATCAAAGAGCCATTTTGCACTAGCTTAGTTTAGTTTAGAGATAGTGCACGGAAACCTGTGATTGATGGATGGATGGATGGACTGATTGAATATTTGATCGATTGATCGATTGATTGATTGATTGATTGATTTATTGATTGATTGATTGATTGACTGGAAGATACATTATGGAAACAGACCCTTCGGCCCAACGACTATCAATATTCTGTCACACTAGTTTTACCTTATCCTACTATTTCATCCTACACACTAGGGGCAATTTACGGAGGGCCAATTAACCTACAAAGCCGCACATCTTTGGGATGTGGGAGGAAACCGGAGCACCCGGAGGAAACCCACGTGGTCACGGGGAGAATGTGCAAACTCCACAGAGACACTGCGCACTCGCACAACACTGAACCCAGGTCTCTGGCGCTGTGAAGCAGATGGTCCACCACACCGCCGGCCAACTCATCAACAAACGGGGTACGCCGTTGGTTAGTCTGGAAAGACAGGCCTAGCGGCCTCTTCCTATACCCTCGTGATTCTACGATTGCAAAGTCGCTGGTGCCATCTCCTGTTTCCTTAGGTCACAAAGTTAGCAAACAAAAGCTTTATTATTTTAATCTCGTGATTAAAAGGAGAAAGGCCTCAAAGAAATCAAATTATGTGGAACAAGATGACTAAAAGGCTTTTGTTAGTGCATTTTTCTCTCGACAAAACACCAGTGTAAAGTTAAACATACACGCACGCAACGCGCCACACACACACAAAAAATAAATCACGACGTTCCATCGAGAGATGTCGAGTGCAGAGGTGTCGTTTACTCACCTGGAGGAAGAAAGGCAGTTTGTTGGTGCAGTTGCATGTTTGCAAGGGCTTGTTGATATTGAAAAACACCAGTATTAAAGACTGTCGTGGCACCATTGGCTTTTTCGAGTGTAGGTCTCTTTGGTAGAGGGGGGAGAACACCTGGAGGAAGACCCTGTAAACGATGGGCAAGGAGTGTAAAACAAAAAGAAGACGACAAAGGAAGAGGGGAAAAAAAGACACACAAAGAAACAAAAACAAAAACGTAATCAGTATCAAGTATAAAACATCAGTGCGGATTTTATTTTTTTGTTCATTTCTAGCCATTTAGCAAGCAAGCAACAAATATGCCACCTGCAACAAGACACGAACTTAAATAAACACATGGAAACAATTATGTACAGCAAGCATTACCCAATAAACTAATTTGTTAACAAAACCGACAGGAAATTTAAGTAAAATAACTCCACTTTATGTTACCACACACCACAAAACACGTAAGTGAGACTGAACTTTTTTTAACAAACAAAAAGAAAACAAAATAGATTGCACTGCCATCTCCATGGCGATTAACATTAAAAGCAATGTTAACTAACATCTTTAAGAGCAATTAATTAAAGGAATATCAACAAAACAAAAGGCTATTCTTTACCCTCCCACCCGTGCCGAGCCACAAGCAAAATAAATCTTGCCGTGCAATTCATGCAGGTATCTAAACACTGACTAGCGAACATTTACGCATTATAGTTTCAAACAAAAAAGAGCCATGCCAATCATATAAGTATAGAATTTTAATTTTTAATGAATAAATAGAATTAACTATGCTCCAATGTTATGTTGCAGTACGGGACATCTCCAGCAGGTGATGAGCTGAATGTGGTATGTGAGTTGTCTCTGCTGTTGTTTCCTGAATCGCATCTTTTGGGCAATTCACTGGGAAATTGTCCAAGATACCAAAATTTAGGCAATTATTGAAATTTGAGTGAATCTGTTAAAAGTTTATTTTTCTCCTTTTAAGTTAATCAGAGCCAATAGTGCCACAGTCAATTTATCACCTCCCTACGTTGCTTACAACGGAAAACAAAATACTAGAATCCGGTTTCTTTTTTTAAAATGTTTTAATTTATAACTCATAACCCTATTAAAGCTACATGCCAAGCTAAAAGGTGAAAGGTCATAGTACCAGGTCAAAGGTTGCCTTGAGGGGTCGCTTCAGTGATTTGACAGCCGACTGAGTCTTAATTAGCAGGCAGCGAGCACATGATGGCAATGGGCCAATGGGGTTCAAGCGCATTAACATAAACAGCAAGCAGAGGTGCATCATGGGGGCAGCAGTGCATTGTGGGAAGGTGATGGGGGGTGGGGGAATAAAAACAAATAAAAAAAACAAAATCATCGGAATGCCATATACAACAAATAACAAGACTAGGCATGCACAATAAAGGCACTACTGAGTAGTCGGTGTGAGGCTAAGGACTTTTACACATATACAGTAGAAGTTAATTACAAAGAAAACCAATGTCCCATTCATCTAAGGAAGGCAGTGGCTAGTTCTCTTGTTCGTTGACGCCATGGCTATTGGGCATCAAGAAGCACTTGATCACAACGCTTCAGAAATCCCCTCACCATTGACACGCTCATTGAAACCTACCCAATAATGAAAGACCAGAATAGAACGGACGAGGAGAGGATGTTCCCAATAGTGGGAGAGTCGAGAACCAGAGGACACAGCCTCAGAATAAAAGGGTGCACCTTTTGAATTGTGTAGAGGAATTTCTTTAAGCAGTGGGTGGTGAATCCGAGGAATTCATTGCCACAGACGGCGGTGGAGGCCAAGTCATTGGGTTTTTTAAAGCTGAGATTGATAGGTTCTTAATTAGTAAGGAAGTCAAAGGTTACAGTGAGAAGGCAGGAGAATGGGGTTGAGGGGGAAAACTAGATCAGCCACGATCGAATGGTAGAGAAGACTTGATGGACCGAATAGCCTAATTCTGCTCCAATGTCATTATTATGGTCATATTATTGGAACTCCATGCTTGGACACACATGTTGAAACATGCAATAGACTCCGCTTCTGTAAATTGGGTTGCATTGATGCCGAGTACCAAATATTCTGAGCAGGGTTGTAAAGTGCGCAGGAGCTGGTGAAACAATGGCCTCCTTTTGGAAACAGTTTTACAGTTGGGCTGGCACAGGTTTAACATCTAGGCATGCAAATCGTGAACGGCAGCAACGGGGCGGGAGGAAGTCCTCAAGTATAACTTAAAGTGAAGGACCGGTAACCCAGGTATAAAATGTTTAAGTTTGCAGTTGACACATTGTAGGTATTGAAGATGGGTGTCAAAAATTGCAGCAGGGTCTTGATCAATTGGGCAGGAGGGCTGAGGAATGGTTGATGGAATTTAATGCAGAGAAATGTGAGGTGTTGCATTTTTGGAGCACTAACATGGGCAGGACCTACACTGTAAATGGTAGGGCTGTGGACCAGAGGGATCTAAGAGTACAGCTACATCGTTGTTTGAAAGTGGCATCACAGGTAGATAGGGTGGTCAAAAAAAGCTTTTGGCACATTGGCCTTCATCAGTCAGGGTATTGAGTATCAAAGTTGGGAGGTCATGTTGCAGTTGTATAAGAAGTTGATAAGGCTGCATTGTGTTCAGTTTTGGGCACCATGTTATAGGAAAGATGTTGTCAAGCTGGAAAAGGTGCAGAGAAGATTTACGAGGATGTTGCCAGGCATTGAGATCCTGAGCTACAGGGTGAGATGGAGCAGGCTGGGACACTATTCCTTGGAGTGCAGGCATATGAAGTAATCGAGGTGTACAAAATGATGAGAGGAATAGATTGGATAGACGCATAGAGTCTCTTGTCCAGAGTAGATGTGTCGAGAACCAGCTTACATGCAGTAAGTTTAAGTTAAAGGGGGAAAGATTTTATAGGAATGTGAGGGGTAATCTTTTCACATAAAGGGTGGTGGGTGTATGAAGCGAGCTGTCGGAGGAGGCAGTATTATCGCAACAATTAGACCACTACATGGATAGGACAGGTTTAGAGGGATATAGGCCAAACGCAGGCAGGTGGGACAAGTGTAGATGGGGCATGTAGGTCGTTGTGGGCAAGTTGGGCTCAAGGGCCTGTTTCCAGACTCTGACTCTATGACTATAAAGCGGGGGTATAGGTCACCCCTTGTTGCTAACGTTGGCTTCTTTGCTTAAAGGAAGGATACAAACGGGAAACCCTTAAATTAACGTGGCAGCAAAATTAACGAGGTTGCACGTGATATTTCCCCATTGGTTTCTCCTCGCTCGCCAGACTACAGATGTGAGTGCGGGGAGGTAAAGTTAGCGGCCGTTCCCTGTAACGTAGTAGCCGGCTCGTGGCGGGCAGCGCTGGTCACTCACCATGGCAGCGGCGGTGGCCGCGGCTTGGGCGGCCGCTGCTTGGTTGACTTGGTGCTGAGCCGCCTTTATCTTGGCCTGGAGGTGGGCAGGTGGGTGGAAGTACTTGCACTTCTCCCGGGAGCACCGGCCCTTGATGTAGTCCATGCAGACAGTGACCGTGTTATCGTTGGTGTCCACCATGGCAATGTCCGCCGGGTGGGCGAAGCGGCAGTCGTTCTCGCCCCTGGTGCAGTTGCCGCGCTGGAACTCCCTGCAGACCTGGGGCAAACAAGCCGACAATTCAACCTCCAGCCTTCTCTCCACTGTGTGCTCTCTCTCTGACCTCTCTCCCTGTGGCTCGTTCTCATGTCTTCCCCTCTCCATACGCCTCTTCCTCCCCTCATCTCTCCCTGTGACCCCGCATCCCCTCCTCCCTGTGACCCCTCTTCCCCTTGTTCTCCCTGGACTCTTCTCCCGTCCTCCCCTCCCGTCCTCCCCTCCACTCCACCCTTCCAACAGAGCCCAAGCTTAGCTTGGGGAACTAAGTCTCAACCTGGAAGATCATGCGATTCTTATTGTTGCATTTAACAATATCAGATAACCAGCCTTTCCAGTTTCTGCCATTACTGATCAGTTTAAATGTAGATAGACACAAAATGCTGGAGTAACTCAGCGGGTCGGGCAGCATCTCTGGAGAAAAGGAATAGGCGACATTTCAGGTCGGAACCCTTCTTCAGACTCAGTCGACTCGATGGGCTGAATTGCCTAATTCTGCACCTATGACATGAAACAGGCCTTCGCCATTAACAGTAGACACATAAAGCTGCAGTAACTCCAGCTGAGGGCAGCACAGTGGCACAACAGTAGAGTTGCTGTCTTACAGTGCCAGAGCCCCGGGTTCGATCCTGACTACTGCTGCCTATCTGTACGGAGATTGTATGTTCCCCCCGTGACTGCCATAGGCTTTCTCAAGGAAACTCCGGTTTCCTTCCACACTTCAAAAACTTACAGGTTTGTAGGCTAATTGGCTTGGTATAAATGTAAACAATTGTCCCTAGGATAGGCAGGATATTGTTAGTGTGCGGGGATCGCTGGTCGGCGTGGACTCGGTGGGATGAAGGGCCTGTTTCTGTGCTGTAACTCTAAACTAAACTAAATTAACTCAGCGGGCCAGGCCGTATCTCTGGAGAAAAGGAATAGGCGACGTTTTCGAGTCGAGACATTTCTTCAGACTAAGAGTAAGGCAAGAGAGAAACGAGAGATATGGAAGGTAGATAGAACAAATGAAAGATATGCAAAAGCCATCAATGATCAAGGAAAATTGGAGCCCACAATGGTCCACTGTTGGCTGTGGGGAAGGTGATAACGAGTTATACAAACAGTGAAATTCAACAGGACAACAGTGAAACTCGTACAACAACTAGGGTGAGGGAGGTACTGCGAGGGGGGGGGATGAAGGCTTACTTGAAGTTAGATAAATCAGTATTCATATCGCTGAGTTGTAAGCTGCCCAATCCAAATATATGCTGTTCCTCCAATTTGTATTTGGCTTCACTCTGACAGTGGCAGGTCTGTCTCCTCACCATTAATCCTGTCCAAACCCATCATCTCAGCATTGTGATCTTCTGGGTCGGGTTAAGTGGAATAAGGGAGATACTTCCACCTCTGCACTTTGCTTGAGTGGAGCACTAAAAAATGGGATGGATTTTTTTGCAAGTGTTCATCCCTTCAGTAAATAAAAATAAGAAGGTTCTTCCACATTTGGATTCATCTCTTGTTCTCTGTCCCAGTTAAAGACAGCACAGTCCACATGCTTGTGACAATTCTTTCATTGCATTAAGTTCTTTCATCGCATTAACTGATCTGTCAGTTATTTATTGTTGGTATGGCAATAGGCAGGACACCGAGATCAAATTCTCCTGGAAAAAGCCCATTAGATTGCGTATTTTATAGCACTTCAGCGTCTTGTTTGCAATTAATCATTTGTAATCTCAGCTATTCAATCAAGTAATTGAGGTTGCACAGTGCAACAGCTGGTCCAACTGCTGCCTCACAGCGCCAGAGACCCGGGTTCGATCCTGACCTCGGGTGTTGTCTGTGTGGAGTTTGCACTTTCTCCCTGTGACCGCATGGGTTTTTTTCCCAGTGCTCCGGTTTCCTCCCACATCCCAAAGATGAGGGGAGGTTGGCAGGTTAAGTGGCCAACATAAATTATCTTTGGGGCAAAGAATTAGTATGTAGTTGAGGTGTGTGTGTGAGAAAGAATAGGCTGCGGGGTGAATGGAAACGTTGGGATAGTTCCGAGAGCTGGCATAGACTAAATAGGCTAAAGGGCCTACTTACTTCAGGCTTGAGAGGGATGATAATATTCCGAAGCAGGGTGCAGTTTTTGTAATGGAGGCTGCAGAATATTGTGTAAAATTATCTATGGATTAGGTTCAAGCTGTGGTGTAGATCAAAGTAAGGTATTGTGGAGAGAAAAGAGGACAGATTCTGCAGTGGGTTTAGATCCATTTGCCAAATGGCAGGACACCTGGTGAATAGACAGTGATTTATCCCGGATGCCAACACATGTTTTATTCTTCGCTAATCCAGCTAATAAAATGTAGAGTGTCAACATTTATCTGATGTTCTTTTGACCTCACAGTGACTGCAAGCAAGAGACAGCAAATGGTTTAAAGGATCAGTTGGCAGCTGTCTCTTTACACCCACTACAGGGCTGTTGAATGCATGCTACAGTCTTTCTGTTTAGTTGCGAGATACATCGCGGAAACAGGGCCTTCGGCTCATTGAGTCCACGCTGGCCAGCGATCCCCGTACACTAGCACTATCCTACACAATGGGGACAATTTACAACCAAAGCCAATTAACCTACAAACCTGCACATCTTCGGAGTGCGGGAGGAAACCGGAGCACCCGGGAAAACGCATGCAGTCACGGGAAGAATGAACAAACACCGTACAGGCAGCACCCGAGGTCAGGATCGAACCCAGGTCTCTGGAGCAGTAAGGCAGCAACTCTACCGCTGTGCTGCCCCGAAGGATGAAGTCGAGGAAGAAATTTCAATTTTTGTATCCTAGCTCTGTCAATGTGTTAGTTTTCATGGAATATAAATACAATCATTTGGCTTGCTCATTTGTCCAGCATTGTAGCACCACTATGCTGAGAATTTATTCTGCATTCTGTATCTTCCCCTTTGCATTATCCATTGTACTTCAGTTTGACTTGATTGCAATTAATGGGCAATTCAGCATGTCTCCAATAACTGTGACAAAGTTCTGCAGATACACCATACAAGGCATACTGTCAGGTTGCATCACAGCTTGGTTTGGGAAAAGCTTTGCCCAAGACCACAAGAAATTGCAGAGAGTTGTGGACAAAGCCCAGTCCATCACACAGGCCAGACTTCCTACCATTGATTCCATCTACACTTCACACTGCCTCGGAACAGCAACCGACACAATTACTTGTCCCACCCCGGTCATTTCTTCTTCTCCCTGCTCTTATTAGATACAGTAGATATACAAGCTTGAAAGCGCGTACCACCAGACTTCTTCCCCTCTGTTATCAGGCTTCTGAATGATCCTTCCACAATCGAGGGTACTATCCAATTCACCTCTACCCCATTGCGGACATTGGACTTTGTCTGTGGAACTGATGCACTACAATGATGATAATTATATTCTGTACTCTGTATCTTCCCCTTTGTTCTACCTATTGTGGATTGTGTACCATTCCTGTGGATTGGAGGGTAGCTAATGTTATCCCACTTTTTAAGAAAGGCGAGAAAGAGAAAACGGAATTATGGACCAGTTAGCCTAACATTGGTGATGGGGAAGATGCTGGAGTCAATTATAAAAGATGAAATAGCGGCACAGTTGGATAGCAGTAACCGGATCGGTCCGAGTCAGCATGGATTTACGAAGGGGAAATCATGCTTGACTAATCTTCGAGGATGTAACTAGGAAAATGGACAAGTGAGACCCAGTAGATGTAGTGTACCTGGACTTTCAGAAAGCATTTGATAAGGTCCCACATAGGAGATTAGTGGGCAAAATTAGAGCACATGGTATTAGTGGTAGGGTACTGACATGGATAGAAAATTGGTTGGCAGACAGGAAATAAAGAGGGATTAACGGGTCCCTTTCAGAATGGCAGGCAGTGACTAGTGGGGTACCGCAAGGCTCGGTGCTGGGACCGCAGCTATTTACAATTTACATTAATGATTTAGATGAGGAGATTCAAAGTAACATTCGTAAATTTGCAGATGACACAAAGCTGGGTGGCAGTGTGAACTGTGAAGAGGATGCTATGAGGATGCAGGATGACTTGGACATGTTGGATGAGTGGGAAGATGCATGGCAGAAGCAGTTTAATGTGGATAAATGTGAGGTTATCCACTTTGGTAGCAAAAACAGGAAGGCAGATTATTATCTAAATGGAGTCGTTAGGAAAAGGGGAAGTACAACGGGATCTGCGGGTCCTTGTTCATCAGTCACTGAAAGTAAGCATGCAGGTACAGCAGGCAGTGAAGAAATGGCATGTTGGCCTTCGTAACAAGAGGAGTTGAGTAAAGGAGCAAAGAGGTCCTTCTGCAGTTGTACAGAGGCCTAGTGAGACCACATCTGGAGTATTGGAGTATTGTGTGCAGTTTTGGTCTCCCAATTTGAGGAAGGACATTCTTGCTATTGAGGGAGTGCAGCGTAGGTTCACCAGGCTAATTCCTGGGATGGTGGGATTGTCATTTGTTGATAGAATAGAGCGGCTGGGTTTGTATACTCTGGGATTTAGTAGGATCTTAGATAGGGGAGGGGATAATAAGAGAGGGGATAATAGGAGAGGGGATCTTATTGAGAGGGGATCTTATTGAAGCATATAAGATTATTAAGGGTTTAGACTCGCTAGAGGCAGGAAACATGTTCCCGATGTTGGGGGAGTCCAGAACCAGGGGCCACAGTTTAAGAATAAGGGGTAAGCCATTTAGAACGGAGATGAGGAAAAACCTTTTCACACAGAGAGTTGTGAGTCTGTGGAATTCTCTGCCTCAGAGGGCTGTGGAGGCTGGTTCTCTGGATACTTTCAAGAGAGAGCTAGGCAGAGCTCTTAAAGATAGTGGAGTCATGTGATATGGGGAGAATGCTGAAATGGGGTACTGATTGTGGATGATCAGCCATGATCACATTGAATGGCGGTGCTGACTCGAGGGGCCGAATGGCCTACTCCTGCACCTATTGTCTATTTTCTATTGTACTTGAGTTTGACTTGATTGTATTTATGCATGGTATTATCTGATCTGTTTGGGCAGCATGCAAAATTAAGCTTTTCACTGTATCTCGGTACACGTGGCAAAAATAAACCTAAACCTGATGATTCTCTCAATTAACCCCACACTCCTCCACCCTATCCTCTGACTCTCCAAACTTTCTTCCTCAAAATATGTGAACAAGTCTCTTTTTCACCTTGCTAATGAATCAACATGCCCTCTCTCAGGGAGAACACTGCAGATTTTGAGGTCCTTGCAAGGATGGACATGCTTTGGTCATGTTCCCCTGGTACTTATCACTCTCGTTATCCAATGGACACACGACTGACATGTATGTTTGCATTACAATAATCTCTGTGGTCAAACATTGCCCGTCATGGGCTAACTCCATTTTAACAACACTGATGTGTAGAGGGATCTTGGAGTCCAAGTTTAAAGCTCTGAAGGTGGCAGAACAAGTAGATAGGGTGATGTTCATCAGTCATAGGAACAGAAGCAGAATGAGGCCATTTGGCCCATCAAGTCTACTCTGCCAGTCGATCATGGCTGATCTATCTTTTGCCCTCTGCCCCCCCCCCCATCGTTCCCGGGGCACAAAGCTGAATGCATGGAGAGGAGAAGGACGGCTCGCTGGCGATTTGAATGAGCTGATGGTTGCAACGGGCCTTTCTGGCCAGCTGGAGCTTGGACTCTGTCAAATGGTGCCAAAACTATTGTATATGGACTCAGTGGGCCGTCTCTATGCATTCTATATGTAATCGGAATTGTTTGTATGTATGGAATAATCTCACTGATCTGTTTCACTGTACCTACGTAAAAATAAATAATAATTCGTTATAATAAAAGAACCTTTCAACACTAGTCCCACATACCTGTGATTATCCCATATCCCTCTTTGCCCATATCCCTCTATGCCCATATCCCTCTATGCCCATATCCCTCTATGCCCATACCCCTCTACACCTTTCCTGTCCATGTACTTGTCCAAATAATATTTAAATGGCTCAATGCTGCTATATTTGTCACAATGGCACGGTGAAATTCTTTTGGCATGTAATACACATGCAGGCACATTTATATTGTAGGATGGTTATGGAAGAAAAGGCAAGATAGTACAGAAAGCAAACAGCCTCCCAGACAGACAGCAACTACAGGATAATTGCCTTTCCCTGCCTCTCATCCTCCAGTTATTACATAATCTGTTGGTGTAATTTTCAAAGAGCCAAAGCCATCACAATGAGGCCTCCTAATCTCCCCTCACCATTCAGAAGGGATTTCTCTACAGTGGCTGAGATTCAGTTCATCTAATACAGTCATAGTCCACTGATTCTGAGCTGTCACGGCCTATTCAGCTACTCCTGTTGGGTGACGTTTTAATGATTTAACAAATCCTCTCAGAAAAAGAGAGAGGGCGAGAGAGAGAGAGAGCAAGAGGGAGAGAAAGAGAGAGATA